>NW_019416368.1:165284-180062 GCF_000390285.2 Anoplophora glabripennis | reverse complement strand
AATCATAAGATTACATAGAACGATTAACAACAAAGTACTTAAAGAATATTACCTGCTAACTAATACCGGTTAAACACTTAATTTTCCACTAATTCTATATTTTTCACACTACACTGATCGTCTTGCTAACTATCTGCACACTGTTCTCACTTCAATTGCCTATCTTCAACTATTTAGGCTTCCTTCCAGAATTTCCTACCTAAGTGCCTGTTTTTTGTGCTTCCTTCTATCGACCGTTAATATTACTTTTTCATTGTTATACAACACCTATGTAACAGGTGACGTCGAAGTTGATAAGATAAGTACGGTTTTGCACAGTATACAATCAACGGATAACCCCACTACTTTCTCCATTAAAAAAGCAGTGAATTACAAAAACACAAAATATGTACAAATAAATACGCAAAAAAATGTACATAATATGTAGGTATATAGTAAGTATATACCCAGACACTTACAGTTTTTTGGCAGTCAAATGTGCGAGCTTCAATTTCTTTTTGAAAGATGATAATCCGGTGCAAAAAATATCATTAAATTCGTGCTTTCTTAATCTAGAGATTACATTGAGCTAGGTACAGATCTTAATCTTAAGTTGGTACAGAAACTTCACAAGGTACTAAAACAAATTATTTGTGCAAAAAGTTCGTTTTTGAAATACAGTGTTGAAATTGGAAAAAAAATGTAAACGTTTCCTAAAATACGTCTGAGCATATTTGACGCAAACTGATGAAAATTGGGCCATTGACTGATATAACAAGGAGTTAAAATTATTGACTTACAAACACGTGAACTAGTGTCGGAGATATGGGGGGTCAGTATTACTGCAAATTCGATTAGTGCATCAACAGCATTTCCATAAGGAAGAAGATCACTTACATTTTGTTCAAAGAACAAACCGTTTTATAGTTGTATTATTTTATTTCAAGTATTTTAAAGTGAGCTTGAAGCAGTTAAATAAAACGAAAACTTCATTTTACAAAAACATTTTAAACTTTTTTTTGTAAGAAATATTTATGTCATACTTACCTATATAATGTATAGGTACAAGTCCAACAACTCAAAAGTTTACAATTTTTTTTCCAATTTTCCGAAAGTAGGTACCTACAAAAAAATAACAACATTTCTACGTCAACAATTTTTTTTAACTTTTAACACATTAAATAAAACATTGTATTTTAATAAAAGAATCCCATTTTTGTAAAACGAATTAATCTACTTAACAGTGTGGTAAGCTCACCTTAAAATTTAAAAAAAAATAGAAGAACTCATGCTTAGAACAAAATATAAGAGACATTTTTCTTAGAAATGATAAAAGAAAGGCACTAATTGAATTTGCACTCATTTTTACGTGACTTCTATACCTGATCTCACTAGTTAAAATTTCAAATTGTGATCATAGAGCTCTATTATTTCATTTACTAGCAACATATTTTTTCACTAAAATTTATCTACACATTTCCATGCACATTTCCAAAATTACGAAGTTTAATCACTTAATACTTCAATTCTTATTTATTTGCAAATCTTTGTCTTTATTTTAAAATTGTTATCATTCAGCTTTGTAGTTAAAAACCTCTAATATGTTTTATAAAAAAGATTAAATAATGAGCAAATCGAAGACAGTTTTACAGATAGGTATATTGGAATATAGAAGTATATATGTACTTTAAATGTCAAATTTCCATTTCCTTTTCTTATTAGGTACACTGCGTCTTTAAATAATAGGCAAATTAATTATATTGTCTAGGTACTTATCAATTATCTTAACTGTGGGTAGAGTAAATGGGAAAACCGCTGCTCTAACGTTGAAACTCTATAAATTGCACATAAATATAAGGCAAAAAGGAAATTTAAAATATGATGTGATCGCTGACATTTTTAAAAAGGGTTATAGCTCACAATAAAGTTTATTAGGGAAAAAGGAATTAGAAAAAAAACAATTTTAAAAATATTAAAATTAAAAAATAAAAACAGAGTCAGCTTTTTGAGATGCAATTTTTGTGTCTTCAAATGTTTTGAATTTTGTCATCTTACACGGTAGATTGAGGTACTTCATATTGCCTTGGTGTAACCTATTTTCAAGTACATATTTTCTGTTGAACGACAGACGTTTTGTAATTCTTTCAATTCAATTTGGTAATCTGAAAAAAAAACGTAATTTTAAGAAGTTTATATCCGAGTACCTACCATCAATTGTCAATATAGGTAAGTTGGTAGGTAGATACATATGTATATAAATATGTCAAATGGGTGTAATTTTATTAATTTCTCTTCTTTATTACCTAGGTAAATATTTTCTTTATTGGTTGAGTAGTTTTTGCACAATATTCATACCGGTTTATTTACAAGTAACTTGATACTTCAGGAAAGTATTGTGTACACATTATTCCAGAAAAAAATATAAAACGCGCACAGCATCAATCAGTAGTAGATTAATGCAGCCGAGAGATCAGTTTAGGGCTGAAAGATGTGTGCGCCGCGACGGTGGCTGTTGTTTTAGCTCATTGGGCGCCGACCGGATGCCCGGCCAGTGCTACAATCGATACGAGTCCCCAACCAATCCCGCTCTACTACAAACCTGCCTTCTTTTGTCTTTACGAGAACAATGGAGGAGCGATCGTTTTGTTTTTCTCCACGTGTGTTGAGTTTTTATTTTACATGTTTGTTTATATTAGTATACACACAGCAGGCTTATTGAAAACACTCGGTCTCTCCTTCATTTACTAATTAATTTACGCAATCAACTCTATAAGCGGCCACGTAAGGCGTATTTTTGACGATTTTATGGTTTTACGTATGTTCTGATTTTCCGGCGTTACTACAGACAGAAAATGTGAAGTGGAATCTTTGCAAAACATGATTAATGCTGAAGTAAGGGCACAATTTATTGAAACTAATATCTGACCTTTTCCTCGGGTATTAGGTAGTAGATAAAATCGTTATAATACTTTTGAGAAGAATCTACTCTTTTTAAACACTTTTAGTATCTCAGGAACATGCATAGGGTTATATTGTAATTTATGGATGGATTTATGGATTTAGTAGTACGTTTTGAAGAAACTACAGATATATAAGTATATTTTTAAATAAGTTACCTGAAATTATTTATTTGTGACACTCCATTTTCTTCACTTGTGTAGCTAGTAGTATACTATTGCTCCCAAAGTAGAGAACTGAAACAAAAAATGTGAGAAAATTGATCCACCTGCCAAATAATTGCACAATGGAAAAATAAAACTGGTACTGAGTATTTGAAATAAAAAGCTGTTATGAATATACTTGCTTCGTAATGACGTGAAATGTGAAGCACTATTCATCCGTTTAAGAAACGGTAGCAATACTAAACAATTTTGTAAAATAAAGTAATATTTTATGTTTTTTTTTTGTAATTTTACAAGTGGATATTGTGCAAAGTATTGAAGTCAGGCATACGTAGGTATATAGTTATAATTTCTCATAAGCTTAGGAAGGTATAAAGCTATACTTACATTAATTTTAAAAAGATTGCAAATATTTACTAATTTATTAGATTCCCAAACGTAACTAGTTAAAATCTACAAATTTATTGTTATTAACAATAAACAGCACAAATATGTTACAAAAATAAGCTTAACTTTATATAAAAAAAGTACAAATAGTTTTGATAAATTACGTTAGTCGTACACTAAAAACAAATAAACATTTGTATCTGATCTTGTTGTTAATAATTAAGGCAGAAAAAGTTAACAATGCCGACCCCACTCATTGACGTATTTATTACATATTTAGAACGATTTGTTGTTGAATTGGTGTCTGTTTACAGAAATTGCTCAGAAATCGTTAAACGTCGGTCCATTCTTTGCGCGCGACATAAAAATAATCTCACATAAAAAAATAAACAGTTACATACTTAAACTCTATTCCGACCATTTTCCACGGTTCAGCGAAACGAGCATCAATCTGTTTGCAGGATGATATTCCTGCTGCAAAGTGTACCGGGCGCCATCTCTCGTGAAACGCACAAAGCGCGCCGCCAACAGTTTTTATTACGCAGGGTAAGCGAACTAATCGTTACTCCGTTGAATCGAGAATTTGATGTCGCATTCTCTCAACGTTACATTCTAGATGTATTTAAAGCCAAGGTAAATGTTTTTAGCGACTCGATAATATTTAAGCTGGAATCTATTATCTGTTATTATATTATATTATTGATGGATCGTTAGTAATGGCTCCACTAACTACACCATTTATTTAATGTGTATTTATACCATTCTACGATTAAATTAAAATTAAGTGTGTAATTTGATTATATAATGTTGGGTTGGTTTTTCTTATGGTTCATTAACTAGGAATTATTTTACAAAAACAAAATGACTAAATGTTTTCAAGTAAAAGGTTTAGTTTAATAGTAGGTATTTACATGTTCCAAATATGAAATCAGTGAAAGGATTACGATTCTCAACACCATAACCAAAGGATTTTGACAGATAATATGGCGAATACGCCAGGAATTACTAAATAGAATAGCCGCAAAGTTGTTACTTAGGAAAATGCAAAAAATAAGTCAGTGAGTTAGAATGTGGTGGACGATGGACGCACGGGAGAGATAGTCAGAAAAAAAATTACGTAAAAATTTAGTAAGTGATGACTGTAACTCATTAGTACATTTTCAATATTGCTTAAACCGGAGTCAGACAACAAGTGTATTTGACAAATATATAAAAAGTAGTCTATATATTTCGAACTCCCAGAAACCGTAGGAATTGCTTCATTTTAAGGTGGCAAAAATCTCCTGTAAAACCTAAAAAGCAGCCAAAACTGCCTTTAGTAGTAGGATTTGTGGAACTCACTGCATATTTTGGGTATCCAAATGCTCATCAACCGTTGCAACAACTCAGAACTGAAAAAATGATAGAAAACCACCCTTAAAACCTAATAATCGGTGGAGATTCCGCTGTTTATGAGGAGTCTGCTTAGGCAGCTGCCTGAAAACGAATCATATTTATCAGACTTGTCGCATATTTTGTATATATATATAAAGACTGGATCAATCCTTGCAATCCTTCATCTTCAGATGACCCCCAAAAAACCACTCCTAAAATCTAAAAATTATTTGAACTTCCACATTTAACGGATTCAAGTCACAGATTCAAACCATAGCTCAGACAACGTCATCCACGCACCCTACACGTCAGATGAGTGAGTGATATTAGCCATAAACCCGTAAATACTGCAATACTAATCATTTTATACCACAAGCATATTCCAATTTTATCTATGAAGACAAAATGCAGAGTCCTTGATGGATCTGAAGATAGTTGCGAGTAAGTTGAAAAAAATTTCAAAAATACACTAATTATTGTTAAAAACGAATATCTAAAAACCGCTATATTAATTTACTGCAGCCCTCAGATGTTATAATCGCGTGGATTTTCCCAACTCATTCGTAATTGCCGTTAAAGATTTCAAATATACAGGGTGGTCCTTAAGTAATTGTACATAGAAGTATGGTAGATTTGTGACTTTAAAATATTACGATTTGAGGTAACTTGCCTTAATAAAATACTGATAATAAGAAAGATACAGGGTGTTTAAAGTGAAATTTCAAAATTTATTTTTCGCAATAACTTGAACGTTTTTGGGCATTTATATCAAAAATTTTTAACTGGGGTTTTTTTGGTATGAGAAATCATAATTGGGTATCTAATTTAATGTATCTTTTAGAGGGCGCCACTTAAGCCACATGTGTGGCATAAATGTACGCTAAACTTTTTTGCTCATCAAGGTAGCGCTCTTTTGGGAAAAAAAATATTAAAACACGGCATTGTAAGAACAAAAATGTATACTTGTTACCAACCTCTAAACTTAACGGTTTTCGAGATAATCGAATTTTAAAAATCGGCTGCATAATCTTTAATTCATTACGAAAGATATTAACGTAGAAGTCGTATATGCTTATTATGTTTTTACATCAACAGAATGAATATTAACATAACGTAGAAGTTGGCATCAAAAATTTTAAAATTTTAAAAAATTTTTAAAATTAAATAAAAGCAGTTAAATTATAAGTTTAATAATCATAATTAGAAATGAATTTTACACATATTAAGAAAAGAAAAAACTAAGCTAACTAACATTATAAGTTTAATTATGTCAAAGTAAGTGTTCGATATGTCCACCATTCCCAGTCCCAAATAAGAAGTGGATCTTATTTGTGGAAAGACGAAATGGGCGGTGACTATTAGACGCCTTCATTATAGCCATCTTTCTCTATCGCACGGATTTCTATGACTTTCTTTATCGCTCTCACGTCACGGCCGATGTACCATGGGGACTTTCCGACCCTGTATATGGGTGTAACACCGCAACTTGTCACAAGTGAAGGAGTGTTCCCTTCGTACAATTTTAGGAATATTTTTTTATGCAATACTTCTACATGTTTCACACGATCTTATTCTCGAAACGTGGGGGAGAAAATGTATACTCATCATCATTGGCGTTTCAACATATGTGTGTGTCTTGTCCTATTCTAGCATCAGTTTCCATTGTTCCCTATTCTTCGCCTAAACTTTCCAATCTCTAATTCTTAACGTTCTTAAATTATCTTCCACCTAATCCTTAAATCTTGCTCTAGACCTTCCTCTCTTCCTATGTCCAGCAGGTGTTTGCTGGAATATATTCTTTCGTGGTTCCATGTCCATCCTTTCTAGGTGTCCAAGTCACCTTAGCCTATTTATTTTGATGGACTTACGATATTAGGTCTCTTGTAGATATATACCTGTGTCCTTGAAAAAATTGAAACGTAATTTTGTGTACATTACATGAATAAAATAGCAAGCAACGTAAAAAACTTAAGTCGTAGCTCAAACCAGTGTCGTAAATATTACGAGAGTCAGTTATATTTTTCTTGAAATTGATGCTATGCCACCGAAAATAAAAAAAAATGCCAATGTTAAAGTGCATTGTTTTTAACGTTTTGGTACAAATTAGCAACTTGTAAAGATGATACGTTTATATAAATGAAAAGCTTTAAACGATTTTCAAAACATGTTGAAAATGGAATCGTGTGTCTAAATACATTTTTGGATTTTTGGGTGCCCTTCTTTCATATCCTCTGTATAAATCTTGAAACTGTCTAAAGTTACCTCCACATATTATCAATTTGTACTTGGAGAGGATTTTTTTAATAGGTAATTAAAGTTTATTAATAAGAATAGACATTTTAAATAGGTAATCAAAATCATTGCACTCACAGAATGATATTTAAAATTAATAATTAAAATTGTTAAAACTTATTGAGAACCTTTGGAATCGCTCCATCCGCTTCTTTTTGTAGTGAGCATAAAAAATGCCAGTTCTATTTTAGGTTATCATTTCTGTTTTCAATAAGAAAATATGTGTTATGTTTCAATCCAAATTATTAATATTATTAGTGAACAAATATTTAAGTGAAGTCGTGTATTTTTTGTGGGTTTTTACTTTTAACTGTTTTCTTTTTGTAAAAAAAACATACTAAAATTACTCATCAAAGTATAAGCACTTGTAAATAAAGACGCCCAGCTATCAGTGGAGTCAGCGGTTCCAAAAATGTTTTTCATGTTATTGTTCAGTCAATTTGTTGTATCATTAATTTTTACTTTTCGTTTTTAAATGCGATTTGAACTAAAAATTAACGTATTTTAAAATTTATGTACAATATTTTTTTATAAGTTAGGAGAATGTGCGAGGTAATTGGTGCCACCCCGTTTTAAAAGCCGCCAGAATTTCAGACATTTTAATAACGCGACACAGACGAATGTTAGTGAAATAGCAAACATCATTATATACGCTGGCTACTAATCTACCCTTTTAAAACCACCCCTTGAACGCATGCTAAACGGGGGTACATATTACCACTAAAACCACTTAAAACACTCACAACAAGTCAAACCCACAGACAGACCGCAAATATAAGCAATCGTGATTGTTAGCAGCAGGAATATAAGATTCGGGTTCTTCACTAAAATATAGTTCCGATGGAATCACGTAGAGACCTTATAGAAGCTGTAGGCTCGAGTGGGTAGCCTGTCAATCACAGGGCAGAGCCCATATTACGGGGCAGCATGTCGGTAATAATTCAGCTCGGGGTAGCTCGGTGGGCGAAGTTATTATTGTTCGACGTCCTCGTCCCCAACCAGGCTACTAGTTTAATTGGAATCGCGGATCAGCCGGGTAAAAAGAGGATGTCATTTCACCAACCGCAAAATGAGACTATTCCACAGAGACCCTTCGCTCCAATCTCGGCTCGGCTTCATCACCGGCCACCATATAAGATTCGCCGTCTGCAAGGGCTTAATTGATTACACTAGAATTTTTCAATCTATTCGCAGTAAAATAAAAATACACCGCCCAGATAAAGACTAATTAACGTGCTTCTGTAGTGTTATTTTAAAAACACAAAAGTAATGTTTGACGACGATTTTATTACATTATTTTCGAGAATAATGTGAATTTCCTAATAATTCGTGAAAACTTATACTATTTTTTATCTATTTCCTTGCATAAAATCATAGTTACAGTAGGTAAATTCTAACTTTTGCCATTATTACGTAAAGCAAATCACGATGCAACAAATAAATAGTTTATTCTTTAAAACAAACTATTACGTCTTCACAAAAATATTGAAATAAGTTAATTTTTACTTTGTTGTTTTCTAATAAATACGAGTATATACCTACTTACTGTTAAAAGCTTCATTCATATTATATTCATAACTGATATGTTTTAGTTATTTCTATTCAAATTTGCTACATTTATTTATTAAAAAAATTAATACTTAATATAAAATTATACAGGGTGTCCCAGAATAACGTGTACAACAGCAGACCACAGATTCATGGACTCGAAATATGCGGATTTAAGCTAATTCACCTATATCCAAAATCGCTTCGTTTGGCTGCTAGATGATCTCAAACTTCGTGAAAATGTTTAGAATTCGAATATGTATTAATAGATTTTGATTATTTTTGGGGTGTGGACTTTTGCTTTCAATCTACAAAATTGATGTATAGTGATAATATCCGTTCATAACTTTTTCCTCTTTCGTGAAATAATGTCAACTATTATTTATTTGATAGGTGATACCATTTGGAAGTTTTTGGACAAAAAAATATTTTTTTAAATGTTTACATTATCTTGCCACCCATATTACACTGATTTTGTAGGTTGACTGTAATTTCAGTTTGGTCTTTGAGTCATTGTATCTGCTAATTCTTAATTTTTCGATATGGGTACACACATACGACGAATTATAGTTATTTACAACGTGCGTAATTTTATTGAAATAATTCGTAAAAACAATAAAATAAAAAATGCTGGAGATAAAAGTAACACAGTTGAGGTTAGTACAACTTATAAAAACTGTTCAAAATGACCAACGTTTTTTTTTTACAGGAAAGGATAATTCGGTGAAGAAGTTAAAGGACACCCTTTGCAGTTCTTAGGGCTATTTTTAAAAACATTTATGGCACTTTGGATAATAAATAAAAATTAATTGTGGACGGATATTATCACCATACATCAATTTTGTAGGAGTTGTAAGTTTCAAAAAAATACTCTGTATAACACCAAAATGTGTAGATTGAAAGCAAAAGTCCACACCCCAAAAATAGTCAAAATCGAATAATACGTATTCGAGTTATTTACAAAATTCAAACAATTTTCACGAACTTCGAGGCCATCTAGCATCCAAACGAAGCGATTTTGGATATATGCGAATTAGCCTAAACCTGCCTATTTTCAGTCCACAAATCTGTGGTCTTCCGTTGTACACGTTATTCTGGGACACCCTGCATATGAATTTGATTCTAATTTAGCAGTACGGCTTTATAGAGGCGATGAACTTATGTCAATAATAAATATAAACATTACTTTTCACAACAGCGCAAATAAATCAGTAACATACTTGATCGATCCAGTGTTTTTCTTTATACTTATTATATTTATACCCATTTTACGTCTTCTGAACGGAAAGAAAAAATTAGATCTTCCATACGATGTAAAAAATATGGATTATAAAATTAGAAATAATAATTTCTATGACGTAATAATCTTAGGGCTAAACTTACCAAAATGGAATTATAAGTCAAATACTTTTATCATTATGTTATCAGATTCCCTTTTTAGGATTCGTATTTGTCTTTCCGGTTTCCCGTAATGGTGGCCAATCATCAGTTCTAGGTATATCACTGAGACTGTACTATTTCCTTCCTGTACATATAACTTGCTTTTGTAACTTTAATTAATGTAATAATAATTAAATTTGCATGTATAATAATCTGTAGTACCTATATATTTTTTCAATATCTACCCAAAACAATTTCTAGAAATTTGTGAAAGTGAACATTTATAAAACTATTTTAAACCTAGTAAAAGTTGCAATAAAAAAAAACGTTTTTAGAAAATCTATAAAATTTAGATATTTTATTAGTATTAACACATTTACGTGTATCCCAAAGGATTATAGAAAGTGGATATTCAACTTCTAGTAAAATTAAATAAAACACATTACATAGGCCAGGAAAATAAGTTGGGAAATGACCATTTCGCGACTTTTTGTTTCGGCAAGCTGAATTTATCACTATAGATGCTAAATATTATGTACAATAACATATTAGTTTCCACAGTCATAAAAATGGGGGGAAGATTGTTTACAGGGTGGTTAATTGTATAATTTTTACGTAAATTCACGTTTTTCGCTTATAACTTTTTCCGTTCATTTCCACGAGAAAACAGTAAAGTACTTTTTTTTTCGTCTTCAAAAGACCTACAAAACTAGCCCTCGAGCGTCAAAAAATATTGATTAGATCAAAAGTTATAAGCAGAAGAAATTTATTTATGACTTTTAAATTAAACATTTATAAACTGCGTTATTATTACCAAAACGTTTTGGCATCGCATCCTCTCATTCCTTATCACTGTCTAATAACTCATACGAAATCTGGAATCGGTAAATTGAATAGTTTCCAAGTTATGGCCTTATAAACAAATTAACTAATTATTAGTCTGGACGATCCCGAGGATCTTTTTTAGCCTTATTTGCAAAATGAAATATACGACGCACGCGCGTAGTATAGTTATAAATATTTTACTTGTGGAAGTATGTGAAGTGCATAAGAAATATTGTCAAAAGTCAGTGGGCCGCTTGATTTTCGGCGAGCCGTGGCGTGGCGGAAAGGTGGGGCAGGCGAACGACAGCGAGTCCGAAGAAAATGACCATAATATTCATAGTCCTGCCGTTAAATAAGCGAAATTCACTTGAAAATAATATATTTGACAGTCTGTAACTCCATTGTTTTTCAACGAATCTTGACGATTTTTTTTTAACTTAAAGCTCTTTTCATAAGTTTTTGGAATATGTAATAATATATAACTATACCACGCGCGTGCCTCGTTTATTTCATTTTGCAACTAAGGCTAAACAATAAAAAAAAATCAAAATCAAAAATCAATGAAATCTACCATGAAAAAAATCAGTGCGATTGTGGAAGATGCTCGGGATCGTCCAGACTAATAATTAGTTAATTTGTTTATCAGGCCATAACTTGTAAACTATTCAACTTACCGATTCCAGATTTCGTGTGAGTTATTAGACAGGATAAGGAATGAGAGGATGCGATGCCAAAACGTTTTGGTAATAATAACGCAGTTTTATAAATGTTTAATTTAAAAGTCATAAATAAATTTCTTCTGCTTATAACTTTTGATCTAATCAATATTTTTTGACGCTCGAGGGCTAGTTTTGTAGGTCTTTTGAAGACGAAAAAAAAGTACTTTACTGTTTTCTCGTGGAAATGAACGGAAAAAAGTTATAAGCGAAAAACGTGAATTTACGTAGAAATTATACAATTAACCACCCTGTAAACAATCTTCCCCCCATTTTTATGACTGTGGAAACTAATATGTTATTGTACATAATATTTAGCATCTATAGTGATAAATTCAGCTTGCCGAAACAAAAAGTCGCGTCCAACTCTATATTTCCTGGTCTATACATACAATTTGTTGGTAATATATGACAAATTGTTATACTCAGTGTTACAATTGCGTAATTTTGTAATCTACAAGAATCGTTCTAAAGTAAACAGGACTTTTTCAAAATAAGAACAAAGAGTTTTTTGGCAAAACCGATTTATTTTATTGTCCCTTACCGACTCAAAATCAGGTCAATTAGATCATCGCTTCCGGATGTCTGTACAAGCCTTTTGGGTGGCTTTTACGTCCACAAATGCTTTGCATTTTTAAAATGCGATTTTTAGTCAAAAAATCGGTCACAAATGTCGATCGATGACATGGCACATTATCGTGCAACAAACTTCCTTCTGCGCGATATTCTGGCCGAATGCGACGAATACGATACACCAAACGTTTCAAAACGCCAAGATAGAATTATGCATTAACGGTTTGGCTTGGCGAAACAAACTCTTTGTGGACAGTGCCCTTGGAATCGTAAAAACAAATCAACATTCTCTTCACTTTTGACTTCTCCAAACGAGATTTTTTAGTTTTTGGCTCGTCTGACGCCATTCACTCGACACTTCGCGCTTGTTTTCTGGATAATATTGAAAACACCAGTCACAATATTGTAAAGGAAGTTTTTGCCCTTTTTGGCCTCCTTGATAATGTCCTTCGAATATTGAATTCTGAGCAATTTTTGGTCGTCAACTTGTCCAGAACAAACCGTGCACACACTTCTCGGTAACCCAAATGTTCGGCAAAAATGCGATAAATTGATGTTTTTAAGATTATCAGTTTCAATTACCTGAATTTCAACGAAGATTGATGAAATCTGCGGTGATCACGGATTTCCAACATGTTGCTCATCATTTATGTCCTCATGACGTTTTTAAACCGCGTATACCACTCACGAACTCTGCCACGGGATAAACAATCGTCACCATAAACTTGTGTCATCATTTGAAACGTTTAGATAAAGGTTTTACCAAGTTTAAAACGAAACTTATATTCGATACTTATTTTTGTACCGATGACACAAATAGATTGAGACTTCAGACGCTATAACTCCGCTTTTATTCGTCCAAATGTCATGAAATTTTGATGATACATCACTAAAGGATCTACTTTTCAGACGCATGTTGCCAGTAGATGGCCTCACTAGAAATATTTATTTTTGAAAAGTCCTGTTTACTTTGGAGGCACCTTGTATTTTCCGTATTCGGTGTTAGACTTCGATCAGGTTTCCAAGCGAAAAATCGTGATAATATAGCCACAAAACAATATTTCAAATCGGTACATTAAAGTAGCCATGCTTACAAAAAATAGCGACAAATCACTTAACAGATGTATCGCTCTGAATTCAAATTTGTTTATATACAAGACTCTTACAAAATTTTGACAAAGCAGCAACTATTAAAACCAACAAAAGATAACCACATTAGTTTTTTCTCAAAGGAGCACAGAGAGCACATTGTCATGCAAACTCACACAATTGTAGCACACATGGGGGGCTACACACCAATTGTATAAAAATTCCACATTGCATTGTCATTATTTTTACAATTGTGAAATTATTAAAATTTAAATTTTCTAAAATTTTGAAACACTATTGTACGAAAGTTGAGACAAGTTGTACCTGTTTGTGCTACAATTGTGAGAATTCCTTACATGTTCCGTAATGACCTCTACCCTTCATTCATGAATTGAATAAGTAGTTCAATCACATTTTTGTGATAATCTGGAAAGTACCTACCTATTCTGCTGAATAGAACAGAATAAAGTCATGAGAAATAGAAAGAATCTGTTGAAGTATCACAATAAAATACGAAATATGACAAAACAAAAATTCAGTCTAACTAAATAAATTAATTAATTGTGCATCATTCCATAAATACATATCAAATTAAAAAAATCCACGGAAAAAATTAACATGATTAAACATGCTAAAATAAAGCCCCGCTCTTCATTCAGTGAATAGAAAATCGTGTGAAAGAGGTACACAAAGTTTTTTCAAACATGACATTCGGAAATAAAATTTATTAAAAAAAGGTCCATACTGGTGCATGTTTTTATTGGTTAACAATATTACAGGCTTTTTATTTCGTTAAAATGTGTAGTACATACTAAAATCCGAGTAGCTACGTTTTTTCTTCTGGACAAATGATATTAAGCTCTTTTAATAGATAATGCGAATGTTTCAAACACTAAGCAACATATTTATAGAAAAGAAGGAAATTTGCATTTTACTCTAATTTTGATTTCTTCTAACTCAATTGAAAAAGCGAATAGTTTATTATTGTGTTGGGATTACATTCTCTATAGTGGTGGTTTTTCATTCTTTTTAATTATGTATATTTAGTCTTTATCAAGGCTGTTCCAGTATAATATATTTATTTATGTGCCTAAACCAAAAAGTATATTTATGGACGAACCTGTTTTTGTTGACCGAAGCGTTACTAGGGGCCAACAATATACAGGGTGTAAAAAAAAGAGTGTAAAATATTTAAGGAGGTAATAGTATGAACCCAAATAAGCAGAAAAGTCTCAATAAACATGGGTCCGCAAAGTAACGGTTGCGGAGATATGGAATGTTTTATGTTTTTAGCCCCTTTTTTATTTTGCAAAAACGTTGTGTATTTTCTTATAATACTTGGTTGATGTTTAGTGAAATAAACAGTACATATTTGACAGTTGTTCTCAGTGCACAAGTTTTCTTTCGCTATGGCTGGTTACTCTAACGCAGAATTAACAGACATGCATTTCATGTATGGTCGTGCTAATGGGAACGCCACCGAAGCGCGACGT
>NW_019416368.1:140861-160502 GCF_000390285.2 Anoplophora glabripennis | reverse complement strand
CGTTTTTCTCGAAAACGGTTAGATTTATCGAAACAAATAAAGTATACCTTTTTTATGTCAAAAGGTTAGGAGAACAAAAATATTCAGTCAAATTTCGCATAAAGTGTAGCACAAAAAAGTTGGAACCATTCAAATCAAAATAAAGGCTCGTATGTGGCGCCCTCTACAAAATGCGAAAAAACGGTGGGCAAATTTATAATCCTCATCCCGAGAAACCTCCATATACGAAATTTCGTCAAAATATTATGAGTGTGGCAAAAGGTATTGCAAAAAAATTGTAAATAAAATTTAACTTTAACACCCTGTAACTCCGTTAATAATCAGTTTTGGAAAAAATGTTATAGAAAGAGGTAGGATTTATTTTCGGTCTAGAATTATCCCCTGAATTTTTTGCTCATCATTTCCGGACACCCTGTATAATTAATAATCAATTACAATTGCCATGAAAATCATTGGTAAAATATTTAAAAATATGAAAATGCCACATTTACATTTTGATTATTTTTGCAATTTCAAAACTGTTATAAAACTATTTGTACACCAATTTGTATGACATTTTTTTTTTTTCGTAAATTATTAGAGAGAATAATTCTTCAATATTTTCTATAAAACCTATTTTATCACCCTTCTCTAATGATATCTTCGTGGTCGTGGCAGGTCGTGGCCCTCACACTTATTTGAACTCGAACTGATTAATATTTATGAAAAGTTCACCCCCCTAAGCAGTTTTTTCTTTCTTCGTTACTACTCGTCGTGGGTGATCAGAACCGCGGCACAACTACTACCGGCCTTTGGCTCTTTACATATTTCAAATACCACATAAATATAGAAAAATAAATAATACGAAAGATGGAAACGTGTGCGGTATACATATTAAATGTTGCCTACTTGATATGTTACACAGACATCCAAGCAAATAATGCCTTTGGACTCACAATTCTGGATGATAAAATTTCGACTTCTCTCGACACTTGAGCAGATTATTATCAAGGTATGTTTTTTACCAATATAAATAATTAATGTAATTAATATCCCTATTTCTCTTTAAACCAGAAATTAGAAATTAAAACTAAATTGTACAGGGTATGCCAAAAATAAAGTTAGGAACTTCGGTAGCAGATAGAACGCTTAAAATTAGTAGGGGTGCTTCTTAAAAAATTTTTGCCTAAAGTGCTTCATCGGTGAGATACAGGGAAGTTGAAAAAATAAATAACATTTTCTTTAATATCTTTCGACTAAGTAGTCGAACTAATTTCGTGAAATTTTGTATCCATGAGTTGCGACATGTCTTAAAAGACATGTTTTCAATGTTTATCAGTGTAGATGAAAATAACTTTTAAACAATTTTTTTTATACATTTATAGATTTAAATACCTGTTTGTTGAAAACGGTTGGCTTTAGAGATATTAGCAAGGTATACCTTTTTTTAAGCAGAAAAGTTGAGGGAAAAGATTCTTCCAGCCCAAAATAAAATACACCGTGGCACAAAAAGGTTTTGGCAGTTTACATACGTCCTAATGGTCGCTTGTGGCGCCCTCTAGAAGATACAACGAAATCGATAAATTCGAATTTCTCATCCCAAAAAAAAACGGTTACGAAATTTCACGAAATTAGTTCGAAAAGTAGTCGAAAGTTATAAAGAAAATGTTATTTATTTTTGCAACTTCAACAGTGATTAGGTTAAGAATATGCTAGAGCTAGAGAAAGTGTACGAAAGCAGAAGAATAATGAGAAATTGCGAAGAAAAAAGCAATGGAGTGTAAAAAAAAATATATGAAGTAGATAATACACAAGCAGAACTAATATAAAAAAATTTACCGTATTTTAAAAAGATACTGTTTTATAAAGTAAAAGAGTGGCTTTTAATGTACTTAGCAAAAGCAAACGAATTTTTGTTATTATTTTACGTCTGAACTAATTTGTACTAATTATAATTTTTTTCCTAAAATTCTCATCAAAGAAAGTTATATATGTTTTTAACATCAAATAGCACTGACCTGGTGTATTGAAAATATTGAATATTGATGTAAACTTTTCTATTTCTATTCTTGTTTCTCACGACTGTAACGTCACTTTGAGTAGAGATCAAAGCACAATTTAGCCACGACAACTTGGCTAAACTGTTTTTGCATTTTAAAGATGGAGGCTCTTTAAAATGGAATTAAGTAATACCTATACCTAATAATAAATATCTATTTAAACTACATAAATAAAAATCAGTTACTCTGTGTTTCACTTATAGACATGAATACAACTCGGTCGATTAAGCTCAAATTTATAGGTTATGTTCAACACATTATTGGAAAGGTTTAGTAGGTAGTTTGAGGAACTTTCAATAGGTGACGCTGTGCATTATTACCATATAATATTGACAATATTCAAATTCTGTAATAATGCGACTGCGAAGCATGGCTATATTCACCTAGTTGTTATATATGAAATACAAAACTTATGACAATGAAATTTTTAAACAACAGCATGAAATGTGTGCAGAGTAATTTATAAATAACTAATTTAGGTAGGTAAGATTGTAGGTAATACTTACAATTAGTGGAAATGTAGAAATCCTAAAAAGAATTTAAAAATTTCTAGCTACTACCAGTAAATTATGACATTTCTAATTGATAATAAATAAAAATTTCTGGTTAGTAAGCACTGATTTCAAATTAGTAAATAGTAGCAGTAAAAATGTCTACTTTATAAGTAGAAATATACTATTTTATTATTTCAAAGAAATGTAACTTAACGTGTAAGTTAATAAAGAAAGTTAAGCGGTAGTTACGCTATTATTTTACATACCTGATCACTTCGTATGTCCCACTGTACCCCCTGCCGCGTGTGGTGTAAAACAGTGGCAGCTACTCGTTCTAACAAATATAAAACATTGGGATAAGACTGTGACAAATACTAAACAGAATACTCATAAATTTAACAGAGATATGTTATGTAGATAAGCACACCAACACCACAGGTGGTGAAGGTAGAATAAAACGAACGTAGTTTTAGTGCATTTATTGGTTGTGTCTACTAACAATTCTAACAAGCTCACGGCGATTATATTCAGTGAAAGACTCAGACAATAGGCCTAAGCTTCATTCATAAAATTTAGGAATCCTTATTAGTAGTAACGATTCTATTTGCTAGGACGGTATTTGGAAACACATCTGGAAGGCGTCTTGATGTGATTCAGGTTCATATGTTGACATTTAAATCTTTAGCTAGCATTTATAGTTTATAAATTATAGTATTGTTAATGCTATTAGAATTAATAGTATTCTTTTTTTTGTGTTGCCCACTATATATTACTTAAAGTTCTTTAAAAAATTTATTAAAAATAGGTTCTGTTACTGTGAGATTTTTTTAATAACTAAGTACTTAATATAATGTTATAGAAATAGAATAGTATAAAGGATGGATCTACTTTTTTCAGTAAACATTGGGTAGAGGTCCAGATAAAAAAATTGAATCTGAAAACATCTATCTGCATATATTTGCATTATACATAATATTGGATTAAGTATTTTTTTGCGTCAAGATACTGTTTATTTAACTTAAAGATATTTTATTTAGTTCAAAATTGTAATAAGATTATAAATTTGCAATTTTGCTTATATACACACTGAAAAAACGCTATCCTGTTCCTAATTATATGCCTATTCAACCAATGACACACTATGCTCAGTATTCCTTGGACATAACTTTGTTCGGTTCAAACATAACTTTGTTATTGAAAATTAAAATTAACATTTCATTGTTTTAATTATAAGCTTCTTTTGAAAATCATTAACGTTTCAATGGAATACTATTATTCTTTATCTATTAACTATTATTGTTTTAGTATTAAACTATCGTTCAGTCAATTAAAAGACATTTTGGACAAAAGTTGTAATATTTTTGAAACATATACATTTAACTTTTGTTCTAATGATAGGTTATTATTGTTTGCAGTATAGGATATTATGAAATGTATACGTTTTTATCATTGTCATATTTACATGAAGTTCTCGATGCAATTAGAACTTGTATTTATTTAATTATAGGAATTAATTATAAAAATACGAAAATGTCTGAAATGCGTCTTTATGCAATTTTAAGGAGGCTATTTCATATAAAGTTTTCTTATCAGAGCCCCATTTAAAAAGTTAGAGCTCTTTTTAGGTAGGAGTAGGTACAAATCAAGTTCTTTAAATTTTTCTCAAAAATTGAAGCGAATAGAAAAACGATTCTGGCAAAAGCGTAGAACTAATGAAATAACACTACATAATTCAATTAAAAGTCATCCAGGTTAGCAGTAATTCTAAGTTTCTACAAAAAATCGTTTCACTAAATGCATCATTTTGGAAAAAATAAAAAAAAATCTATTCCCACATAAAAGAAACGGTCCTTGTTTAGGGGAAGCTCAGATAAAAAATTCTTATACCCTGCCTCCCTAAAGATTGCCTAAGGTCCCACAGTTTCAATTTTTCTAACCATTTCCGAGATGTATAAATTTAATTTTTGGATTATAAAACATTAAAAAGTATGCGTGAAGTGAATGAAATTAAATTTTTTTAATATTGGAGTACATAAAAATTAAATACAAATCTTGCTTATCATTTAACAATTCTTCAGTATACATAGAACGATAATGTTCTGTTTTCAGATGGAACAATAAGATGATTGTCATTGCTTGTACTGCTACTTTATGCACTCGGGGAATTTATTATGATTTGATCAAGCGTCCAAAAAATAAGTGAAAAAAGGAAATTAAAATTATTATTTTTCGAGAAACATTTTTGGTGATAAACTTATACAAAAAAATACATATTTTAATTTCACTATTATTTGTTTATTAGTTAAAATGTACTTTAGAAATAAACTTTTTATAACCTTAATTTGTAATTAGAAAAAATGTTACGTAAATAATTAGCATATAACTACTACCAATTTTTTAAATTTTTTGAGATTTAGCATGCGCCGAGATATTAAAATCCATTTTTCTCGAAAACTCTTGCCGACAGAGAATTTTAACAAGACCTTGCTCAAATAAAACAGTAACTTTAAAGTGCTGTTATATTTAAAAAAGTACCTATATTTCGTAAATTTCTTTACCTAAAACCTTGTTTGTTTGACCGTTTTTTGTACTTGTTTCTGCTTTTTACTTCGGCATCTTTGAAAATACTCAGGTGGCATTAGACATAACATTTCTATTATTTGATAAGCCTTAGATTATTCAGTTATTAAATGTTCAAAATTATTTGTCTTTGTAGAAAACACTATTTCAAAAATATGGGACGCAGGACATATACTTAACCTAACCTTACTATTATCGTATTTACCTACGATTTCAAAATACCAAAACCTTTATATTTTAGATATTAATATTTACGTTTTGCTAGTGCTGACTTTATTCAATCTGCCTACCTGCAAACACCAAGAATCAACTCCTCTAGATTGTAGCTCCTCAATAAATCCTCCATTTTAGAATATGTATTGTCACTGGTAAATAATAACTACTAATTACTTTAGATATCAATTATAATTCTTTAATACAAACCTTCTAAAATTGCATATTATTAGCAGCTCACTAAAGTACTAAATATCAACAGGTCTGAACCCAAATGAGCTTTTTNGATGTCGTGCCTGCTTGGAAATGGACGGAGGGCACTTTGAACATCTTCTGTAACTTTGTTTTTTGTTTGTTAAAAGCTTCCTTTGTCGGTTTATTCCTAATAAAATAAAATGTTTGAAAAACGAATAGAGGTCCATATTTCCGCAACCGTTACTTTGCGGACCCATGTTTATTAAGACTTTTCTGCTTATTTTGGTTCATACTATTACCTCCTGAAATATTTTACACTTTTTTTTAACACCCTGTATACAGGTTTTGGTCGAGATTCATATAAAAATTTCCATCAACTGAAATAATTTTTCGTCGTTTCAGTAATTAACAACTTTGGTTTAATCACTAAGGCACGACATTTTTAGTTCGTTTTCACTAACGTACAGAAAGGTGGGTGACGGAACACCACGCCGCGTGCCGCCAGAAATAACAAATAAAACTGAAATCGGCAATAATCGGCATTCTAACGACAGTAGTAGGTAGGTAGTATCCGGTTACATCGCAGCGTATCAGATATATGTTTATTGTTCTTTCTTTAACGACGAAATTTTTTCTGTTACTTAAAAAGTAAATACATTAGGTATATCAAAATTAAGTACTAACAAATAAGTATTTCTGCACGCATTACATCTTGTAGTAGAAACAATTCGTCAGTGTTACCCAACTGTAGATGAAATAAAAGCACAGACCCAGGCAGTGTTTCTTAAATCCCCGAAACGTATTCGTCAATTCCACCAACAGTGTCCTGGCATTCCAGAATCTCCACAACCCATTCTTACACGATGGGGGACATGGTTAGAGGCATCATTTCATTATTTTAAACATTTTTCAAAAAATAAAATTCGGAATTTTACAATTCCATGCCAAAGAATCCGCTACTATTCGGAAGAGTCAAAATTTCAAGATAGTCGAGTTGAAGCACAGTTGGAAAATATTTACAACAATTACATTCCAATTGCAGATATTATAAAAAAAATACAAAATACTGCATTATTATTAGATGAAGCACTGCAAATAGCAGATGACATACAAACAGTGCTATATGCCTTAAGTGACGAGAAAAGTGTTTACGTCAAAGAAAGTTTGACAATGTGNTGACTCAAGATTAAATATTTCATTGATGGTATTATATGCTATTAAATCAACTATAATTAATATTAAATGAATCTAAAGGTTGCCAAGTATACGTCTTTCATTGAAAATACTATATAATTTTTTTCCGTGCAGTATTGAACTAAATGAAATAATTTTTTATACAGGGTGTTGGAAGTTTGACTGCCTTAATTTTAACAGACGATAGAATACATTAAAATAAACAAAAAACCTTATATGACATGGGTGCTAAACCATTTCCGAGAAAAAATTATCAAAATTTCCAACTTGATGTACAAAAGCTCGATTAATTAAGGAATATTGACATAACTGCGTGCATAAAATACATGTTTATCACATTTTTGAACTTCTTCGATAAAATTCATATCGAGCAATGTGACAACGGCGCGGCGGATAACATCAGGTAGGTACTAAACTACCCAGCATTACGCAATTCAGTTGACATCTGGAATTGGACCGTGTCTGAGTGTTTTTTGCGTACCACTATTTCCTTTTCTTGAGGTTTTTTCCAAGGTGTCGTGCGTGCACTGAAAATAGTGATGGACATTTTGAGCATATGTTGTAGTTTGTGTGTTGTTTTAAAAATTACTGAATTTTTCTTTTCGGTAAGTACCTATATTCGTACTACAAAATCGACACATTTTATTTTATTTATTTAAAAACTTGAAAACAATTATCTTGAAATTTACTAAATGTTTCACAATAATATTTTATATTTTTTCCCCTGTAATATACAACTTTTTTGTTCATTTATGATTACTCTATCTCATGCTGAAGTAATGGCTGTCAAACTTCTTACACCCTGTATAAATAAATTTTGGCACAAAAAAATTACTTAATATAAGATTACGATATTTTAATACAAATGTATATAAATAAATGCATTCTTCATTTGATTTTTTTTCTGAATAATTATAGTAAAAATGGACGACCATTTTCCATTTCCCACTTACTGTTGTAAGTTGTATTATATTATTATACCAATTATGAACTGTATTTTAAATGTTTTATATATCATGTCCAAAAATATTAAGTTATGTTTGATAAAATTGCGAATCTTATGTTCTTTTATTGTTCTTTCTTTCAAAGAGATGCCGAGGCTTAACATCTGAGTGCCTCAACAGTAACTGAGAATACGTTAGACTCAAAAAGGAAGGCAGATGTCAGTTCGTTTTCCTTGATGGAAAAAGACCTTGATAGCGCAAGGTATAGAACTTTCATAAATGTTTACAAGCCATGTGACCACTGAGTTTAGGCAACCCAACATTATACAACTGGTAGGTACTGATAACGAAATTTCCCTAGATCTTGGCTTCACAAATATTAATGACCCTTTTATAATGACCAATAATGAACATATCTGTTTTAGTAATTATAATTAATCTCCATTGTGAAATATTTTGGTTGTTTGGGTACGGTTTGTTACATACTTTCCTATCAAAAAAAATTAAAAATTCCTTTGCTTGCTATAAAAAAATGGTGTAATTCTAAATATAAACATTTTATGAAATGTGTCTTGTTTAATTTGTCATCTTTTTAAATTGATGTTAAAATATTTTAAAATTAAATATGGAAAAATAAAATATTAATAAAGCTTTCCATGGAAAAATAGTTGTTTGCTTTTAATAAGTAATAATATTTAGTATTAATCAAAAGACATATACAGTCTTAGTTCAGTATACAATAATTATAAGAATTAGTTAAAATAATAGATATGTTAGTAACAATAGACACACACATAATTACAGTTTATACTGTCCTACATAGATAGCCAATTTAATTATTAATCAATATTAACAATAATAATGTTCTAGTTTACTTGAGATGAAAATATAGTAAATAACGCTAACTTAATAGAAATTGTATACAATGGTTTTAATGTGTTCATAGAGTTTTTAAATTTCTTGTAGATTAAACTTTCTGTTGTCGAAGCATCCATAATTATGTATAATATCAGGACTATCAGAGCTCTGATGAAGACTTAATTTAATGATTAAAGTAAAAACTTTAGCGAAAGAACTGATTTAACTTTCGTTCCAAGTCACATACCGGCAAATTTAAAAAAGAAAAGAATGCATATAAAACTTTGGTAACAAAATTTCAATATTCTATTTACCTGAATTTTATTTAAATCCAGATGATGTGGTCACACGCTAGGCTAGTAATGTGGTCGTTGTATCAGGTGTTACGTACATTTCGCTGGTGTGCCGTTTGTATAGTTTGGCAAATATGAATACTTTCGAACGTATCGATATGTAGCATCGACACGATTCGACATTTGTTTACGTTTGACAAATATTTGGCCAGTAAGCCCACCATCTGGAGCCGACTAAACACTAATTTTGAATAATTTTGGTGATAAAAACTGCCTTATAAATATGAGGAAATGATATAGTCTGGTGTAATTGCTTTCAACATTTTGGAAGTTTTAATTTAAATTTATTAATATTTTTGCTGAGCTAGAAACAAAAAAATAAACAGCAGCTATAACTCTTTACAGCATTGGCAAGTCATTACGTGTTACTTGTTTTAATTTATTTCCGATCGTTTTAAAAATAGATCATTTTCTGTCAGTCACCCCGAAGAAATAAATATAATTATAAAGAATGCCACTAACGTCACTGCTGAAGAAGGAAAAACGTATGAATATTTTTTACCGATATTTTTTTTACCTAATTACGTGATTTATAATCGGATTATAATTACGTTCGTTAATTTAAAACCAGCATTTCGAATTCCCAGCCTACTGCCGTCTAAAAATTGCCTAGTCACTATAAAAGAAGAGAAACAACTAATATTCGAGAAACATTAATCTAGCTGGCATCAAACATTTCGATGGTTTGACATATCCGAGGCTCAAACAACACTTTTGCTGCTGACTCACACTCTAATGACGGCCAGAGACCGACAAAGAAGAACTTCACCATGCATATTACACTCTTTCGAAGATCACGACCGAGAGGGATATTTTTAACCACGTTAAAAAAATTTAACGCTAAACGCTTCAACACATGTCTAACACTTGTTCATGTCAGAAGTTTTTAAAATCGACATCTTATCGGAATGTGTTTATCAAGTAATTGGATCCAATAATTATTAATATTGGGGCTGACCTTGTGTCTGACAGGATGACGGCCCCTATTTTGATTTTCATCGTTTCGTTATCTCCACCACTTAACTAAAGGGATTCGAAATTGCATCGAAACAGAATTTTATACATGTCTATTTATAATGCCTTACTATCAATCAACTGAATAAATGTCCCAAATTATTAATAACTTTCTTATTACTTTAACAAGCATACACACAGTGCGTTCTATTTAAGGACTATCTACACCCGCAATTTTTTTTAATGACTTTGAATAACTTAAGGACAAATATTCCAATTTTGCAACAAAACGAACACAGTTTTTGAATATATTTGATATTATAGTTTTCCCGGATATTATTTGAGCAATAAATTCTGCAAAAAAAAGTATCCGGATTTCGTCAATAAAACACAATATGTTCAATTAATCACCAAAATTTATTTTGTCGCTTTCAAAATAGGCTCCATTTGAAGCAATACATTTTTTCCAACGAACAACTGCGTCGTCAAAGCACTTTTAAACGTATATTCCGGTATGGACTTCAACTCTTTCAGCAATTTTTTGGCTTCTATCGACTCGAAACGTGTTCCACAAAGTGGTAATTCGAGTTTGGGAAAGAGGATAAACGTCAATAGGAGCCATATTCGGCGAATACGGTAGATGCTCGATGATATTCTGTGAGTTTTTGGTCAAAAATTAATTCACAATTATCACTTTGTATGATGGTGAGTTATCGTGGTGCAAAATCCAAGAAATTCCATGAATCTGGTCTTGTCTTTTGTGGCGGATAGGTACTCTATCTCAAACGTCTCATAACGCCTAGATAATGTTCTTTGTTGACTTTCTCTCAATCAGGAAGGAATTCTATGTGGACAACACCACGATAGTCAAAAAACAGTCAACATGACTGATTTTTTATCGACTTTGACGTATTTTTTTGGTTTTGCCTCATTAAAATAGCGCCATTCCAAAGCTTGAGGGCTCGTTTTCATATCAAACTCGTAAACCCATGTTTCGTCACACGTTATGATGCGTTGTATGAATGTAAAATCCAAATTAGCTCATTGAGGCAACATGTTTGCGATGCTCTTTTTGAAGAAATTTCAGTTATTTTGCAACTAGCCATGCTGCAACGCGTTTCGTGCCCAAAACATCATCTAAAATGGTACTGATTCGTGAGATATATCAGCTCTCTCATACTATAATGACGGTTTGCTAGCACCATTTCCTTCACTTTATCGATGTTTTCATCAGTTGAAGACATTGAACGACGTGGCAAATCATCAACCACTTCTCGACCATGTTTGAATACTTCAGTTTTCAATAAAACTGAATTACCGGACATATTTCCCAACGTTTTCAACGATTTAGTACAAGAAATTCCGTTGGTAGCACAAAATTTTAGGTAAACTTTGTTCAATAACATTATCCATAGTAAAAATCACGGAACACACTATAAACAAATTACTTGAGAGATCGCATTCAAACTTCGCGTCAGAGTAGAATATAATGCTACAAATTTTCCATTAAAAAATAAATTTAAATCTAATTTTCGCGGAATTTTTAATTGACAATTTCCGGATACTTTTTTGACAGAATGTACAAAGATGATTTGTTACAGAAGAATATAAAACATTTTATTTTAGAGTCAAGTGGAAAAAAGTTGCATCAACACAAAAGAATATTAGATGAGTACCTCAAACATGTTCTTTATTATTTGAAACACACAGTATATTGGTACAACAAAATTTGATGTACACTGAGAGAATTTCTGTGCTACGGTTAGTAAAAATCCATTAGCCGTAACAAAATATCTGCATTAAATAGTCGCCAAGTGAGTCGCCTTCTTACCACAAGAAAAACTGCTTTTCTGGAAGGAACTCATTTGCAACAAATAGACAGTTTTGCTATAATCTCTTTGCTACCTTAAGCAAGTCAACTCATTAACCCCAAGCGAGTCGTCATTAACCACAAGCGAGTCAACTCATTAATCCCAAGCGAGTAAATTCATTAACCCTTATAGAGTCAACTCTGTATTTACTATTTTTCGGTGTTGTAGGCTCTCCTCACTCTTCGTGCACCATGCAATGCAACTAAGAATGTTGTACATATCTTCAAATAAGCATAAATAATCTTGAAATCCCCATTCAAGAAATAAGAGTTTGTATTCAGCTTGCATTGTGTGCATGTAATCACGCATGCATATAAGTACTATTGGATACCTACGCAAACACCCAAATTGAAAACTTTCTGACAGTTGTTAGACAACTGAAAACTAACTCAACACTCGATGACAAAATATCTGTTTATTATAAAGGCCCAACGACTAAGGATTGACGAACGTATATCCCGTGTTACGTGTTACAGCAAAATGACGAAACTTCTAACTTCTCTATGGGCGAAACCTTGTCAGCATAAGGCACGCGTAACCTAACCACAATTGGATCAATTCTAAAATAGTACATTCACTTACCCGAGCAAAGCAACTCATTTGAGACAGATAGACAATCGACTAAAATAAAATTCCAACTGAACTATCATATAGCCACAAGACTTTTTTTGTTGTGGTAGCAAACACGTTTCAGCAAAACGTACTTACTTGTGGTAGCATGAATTTTTTCCTGTGGCAGCAAAAATTTTAAGTACTGTAGCAATATCTTAGCAAAGCCTCTCACTTGGTGGCTTTCTTTCAGTGTAGATTCGTTTCAAGTCCTTCAGTTTGTATTCACTTTTGGAGCAGAAAAATGGCCGTCAAAAAAAAGAGAATGGGACGTAGGTCATCTATACGTCACGCCGTATGCAATCTACAGTGTCTATAACAGATCAACAACTTATGAACATATAGCACCGTGAAGATTGCCTGTTGAGAATGCTTGTTTTAATAACTTCCAAGCAATGGCGTGTTTACCATGTAAGCTAGGGAAGTACAACTTTCCCTACAACATTGTTTTTGCTCTTTTTTAGTTCATAGTTGGTATTAATTATTAATTAATTCAAATTTCGTTTGGAAAATGCTTTACATCAATGTACAGCCTAGCAATAACGAAAATTTATCTAAATTCGCTGAAGTCGTCTCAAAGCAATGCATGTCTTAAACAGAGTTTCCACATATAGTGACTGCATGCGGTTTCTTTGCACATGAAAACATAAAATTCACTGGTACCATCAGTAAAATGACGCCAGTAATCTATACGTTAGTAAAAGAAAGCGTAGTTGTATTTTTTGGCAACAATTTGTAAAAAAGTTCACATATAGTCTAGAATTTCTAGCGCCAGCGCCAAAAACTCCGTGATAGTCTTTTATTCACATAAATTTATATAAACACAGACTATAATCAGTGGACATTTAGAGTTTAAACGTTGAAAAAACTAAATAAATTAATTTTGATTGTATTGTAAAATATCCTAAAAATACTTTAAAGTAGTGCAATTATATAAATCAAAGTGAAGTAAGTGTAAAAATAAACAAACAAGTCTACCTAAGATCCAGTAGAGCCTAAAGATGGTGAAAAAATCAACACCAAATCAATGAAAGAGACTATCAACAATACTCGGCTAAGCAATCTCTCGTTAATTGTCAAAAATTGAACGAATGGAAGTTTTCAAATGGTGAAGAAGCCAAACTATACAACCTTCAAAACATAAAACACGAAAAGTTGGTAGTAGTTTACCAAATATTGCAAAATAAGTGGATTCAAATATCAACTGGTTCAAAAATCGAAGAAAAGCAAAATACCCAGCGGCACAAAAAAAAGACCAGTAGTTGCAAAATACCCAGTAGCTCAAAAGGGAAAAGCAGCATACCCAGTGGCTCAAGAATGAATAGGACAAATTAGAGACAAAATAAAAGTGAGTTAAAATAAGAATTAGAGATTTCTTAAAATGAAAATATAAATAGAAAATACACTAGTGGAAAAAATTAAGGGATCAAAAAAAATCTAAATTTTCGGCGATTTTTTAAATGGCTGTATCTTTGATAAATATGGTCNTGACAGCAGATTTGGTGCATTACACTTGTTCAATTTCTTGATGAAGCGACTTCATCAATTAATTGATCAATAAATTGTCAATGTAAAACAGCTAATAGAAATAGCTCTCCCATGGATTCATTAATTGCTTTTAGAGATTACTTCAAATATGCACATATAACGTCATTAGATGTCGAACAATGGTTTTCGTTATATAATATATGTAATGTTCCAGATATTTACCAAAGCTCATCCAGATTTTTAATATCGAACCGGGTAAGCATTCCATAATAATATAAAATTATTTATTATAAACGCATTAGGTAATCCACGTGCGGACGGCCCTGTTTTCAAACTGAAATGACGTGCCTTATTAATCACTTTTTAAATATTTTTATTAATTTATATTTTTATTATTTTAAATATCAGTTTTACACTTTTATTTATCATAATGCTTCACGTTCGTGTTTACTTCATAGACATGGTACTAGCTGTTTTCAATGTTTTAGGACACGACATTACATGAGATGATAAAAAAATTAGTTTTCTTGTCTGGCAATGAGTTCGTAAAACTACATTTTATGATGAGATAAACGGAAAAGAATTTTAGCAACAAACGCAAGAAAATAACTCATTTGTGTTAAATAAAGTCACTTAGTATAACGCCTATCTTTATAAAAATTTAAAAATCCTTTTACAGCCATATATCTTGATAAAAACTAAATGCAAAACTTTTGCCAAAAACTTTTTAATGATCTATTGTGTAAAAATGTACTTAATATTTTATCTTAAATCAGTAAATATTAAGATGATAATTCACTAGGACAGTCACCTGACATAGACTCATTTCGAGTTTATTTGTTCCTCGTTCGATGACCGATCAATAGAAAAAAAATCTTGTGGACCTTTCTCGGCAACTACTTGAACAAATCCAATGACGATGAAACATTCATTAGTGACATCACAGCAAAGTGTGTGTGAGAGAGGAATACTTTGAAGGAGACACGACCAATAATATATAAAATTAATAATAAGGTTTAAAAAAATAAAGTCCGGTTATTTTCTGAACAGCCTTCGTACAGGATGCTAAACGCATACGTTTACACATCCTATAGGATAGTCAACTGCATATGGATATTGTTTAAATATTTACTTGTGACATTTTCAACTACTCCTGTTATTTAATTGGATATTTCTGCCACACTGGCAAGTAAAATTTTAGAAAAATACAAAAACTACTTGTGACAAAAGAATAAAGAAAGGGGTTGATTTTATAAAATTAGTTTTGCCTAACCTGAAATATCTCCTACTCGGTAATCACTACATGGTATTACACATTTTCACATTTCAAAAAACACTCTGTCTGATTTTAATTCAATTTGAGTTTTACGAACTTCATACCTGAATTTTTTAAGAAGAATTAATTTATGCATTGAAGATGAAGGACGTCACTTTGAACCTTTGATTTGAATGTTTAATTTGTATTTGTATTGTTCTAGTATCTTATGTATAACCTTATGATTTTGTTAGTCAACCATTCTTTATTTGTTGAGGACGTTATTTTTTTTATTATTTATCATTAACCACCATCAGCGTAACAACAAATGTTCACAAAAATTACTATCTGTCAAAATTAATTCTCCACAAACTTGTTTCCAAGGCAACTAAGCGCTTGTTTCCAAAGCATGATATGTTTAATGTAGAAAATAAATTGAAATGATTTCGTATTCATCACATCCAAGCAATGCTATTTTAGCGTTTTTCTCGAAAACGGTTAGATTTATCGAAACAAATAAAGTATACCTTTTTTATGTCAAAAGGTTAGGAGAACAAAAATATTTAGTCAAAAGTCGCTTAAAGTGTAGCACAATAAAGTTAGAACCATTCAAATCAAAATAAAGGCTCGTATGTGGCGCCCTCTATAAAATGCGAAAAAACGGTGGGCAAATTTATAATCCTCATCCCGAGAAACCTCCATATACGAAATTTCGTCAAAATATTATGAGTATGGCAAAAGGAATTGCAAAAAAATTGTAAATAAAATTTAACTTTAACACCCTGTAACTCCGTTAATAATCAGTTTTGGAAAAAATGTTATAGAAAGAGGTAGGATTTATTTTCGGTCTAGAATTATCCCCTGAATTTTTTGCTCATCATTTCCGGACACCCTGTATAATTAATAATCAATTACAATTGCCATGAAAATCATTGGTAAAATATTTAAAAATATGAAAATGCCACATTTACATTTTGATTATTTTTGCAATTTCAAAACTGTTATAAAACTATTTGTACACCAATTTGTATGACATTTTTTTTTTTTCGTAAATTATTAGAGAGAATAATTCTTCAATATTTTCTATAAAACCTATTTTATCACCCTTCTCTAATGATATCTTCGTGGTCGTGGCAGGTCGTGGCCCTCACACTTATTTGAACTCGAACTGATTAATATTTATGAAAAGTTCACCCCCCTAAGCAGTTTTTTCTTTCTTCGTTACTACTCGTCGTGGGTGATCAGAACCGCGGCACAACTACTACCGGCCTTTGGCTCTTTACATATTTCAAATACCACATAAATATAGAAAAATAAATAATACGAAAGATGGAAACGTGTGCGGTATACATATTAAATGTTGCCTACTTGATATGTTACACAGACATCCAAGCAAATAATGCCTTTGGACTCACAATTCTGGATGATAAAATTTCGACTTCTCTCGACACTTGAGCAGATTATTATCAAGGTATGTTTTTTACCAATATAAATAATTAATGTAATTAATATCCCTATTTCTCTTTAAACCAGAAATTAGAAATTAAAACTAAATTGTACAGGGTATGCCAAAAATAAAGTTAGGAACTTCGGTAGCAGATAGAACGCTTAAAATTAGTAGGGGTGCTTCTTAAAAAATTTTTGCCTAAAGTGCTTCATCGGTGAGATACAGGGAAGTTGAAAAAATAAATAACATTTTCTTTAATATCTTTCGACTAAGTAGTCGAACTAATTTCGTGAAATTTTGTATCCATGAGTTGCGACATGTCTTAAAAGACATGTTTTCAATGTTTATCAGTGTAGATGAAAATAACTTTTAAACAATTTTTTTTATACATTTATAGATTTAAATACCTGTTTGTTGAAAACGGTTGGCTTTAGAGATATTAGCAAGGTATACCTTTTTTTAAGCAGAAAAGTTGAGGGAAAAGATTCTTCCAGCCCAAAATAAAATACACCGTGGCACAAAAAGGTTTTGGCAGTTTACATACGTCCTAATGGTCGCTTGTGGCGCCCTCTAGAAGATACAACGAAATCGATAAATTCGAATTTCTCATCCCAAAAAAAAACGGTTACGAAATTTCACGAAATTAGTTCGAAAAGTAGTCGAAAGTTATAAAGAAAATGTTATTTATTTTTGCAACTTCAACAGTGATTAGGTTAAGAATATGCTAGAGCTAGAGAAAGTGTACGAAAGCAGAAGAATAATGAGAAATTGCGAAGAAAAAAGCAATGGAGTGTAAAAAAAAATATATGAAGTAGATAATACACAAGCAGAACTAATATAAAAAAATTTACCGTATTTTAAAAAGATACTGTTTTATAAAGTAAAAGAGTGGCTTTTAATGTACTTAGCAAAAGCAAACGAATTTTTGTTATTATTTTACGTCTGAACTAATTTGTACTAATTATAATTTTTTTCCTAAAATTCTCATCAAAGAAAGTTATATATGTTTTTAACATCAAATAGCACTGACCTGGTGTATTGAAAATATTGAATATTGATGTAAACTTTTCTATTTCTATTCTTGTTTCTCACGACTGTAACGTCACTTTGAGTAGAGATCAAAGCACAATTTAGCCACGACAACTTGGCTAAACTGTTTTTGCATTTTAAAGATGGAGGCTCTTTAAAATGGAATTAAGTAATACCTATACCTAATAATAAATATCTATTTAAACTACATAAATAAAAATCAGTTACTCTGTGTTTCACTTATAGACATGAATACAACTCGGTCGATTAAGCTCAAATTTATAGGTTATGTTCAACACATTATTGGAAAGGTTTAGTAGGTAGTTTGAGGAACTTTCAATAGGTGACGCTGTGCATTATTACCATATAATATTGACAATATTCAAATTCTGTAATAATGCGACTGCGAAGCATGGCTATATTCACCTAGTTGTTATATATGAAATACAAAACTTATGACAATGAAATTTTTAAACAACAGCATGAAATGTGTGCAGAGTAATTTATAAATAACTAATTTAGGTAGGTAAGATTGTAGGTAATACTTACAATTAGTGGAAATGTAGAAATCCTAAAAAGAATTTAAAAATTTCTAGCTACTACCAGTAAATTATGACATTTCTAATTGATAATAAATAAAAATTTCTGGTTAGTAAGCACTGATTTCAAATTAGTAAATAGTAGCAGTAAAAATGTCTACTTTATAAGTAGAAATATACTATTTTATTATTTCAAAGAAATGTAACTTAACGTGTAAGTTAATAAAGAAAGTTAAGCGGTAGTTACGCTATTATTTTACATACCTGATCACTTCGTATGTCCCACTGTACCCCCTGCCGCGTGTGGTGTAAAACAGTGGCAGCTACTCGTTCTAACAAATATAAAACATTGGGATAAGACTGTGACAAATACTAAACAGAATACTCATAAATTTAACAGAGATATGTTATGTAGATAAGCACACCAACACCACAGGTGGTGAAGGTAGAATAAAACGAACGTAGTTTTAGTGCATTTATTGGTTGTGTCTACTAACAATTCTAACAAGCTCACGGCGATTATATTCAGTGAAAGACTCAGACAATAGGCCTAAGCTTCATTCATAAAATTTAGGAATCCTTATTAGTAGTAACGATTCTATTTGCTAGGACGGTATTTGGAAACACATCTGGAAGGCGTCTTGATGTGATTCAGGTTCATATGTTGACATTTAAATCTTTAGCTAGCATTTATAGTTTATAAATTATAGTATTGTTAATGCTATTAGAATTAATAGTATTCTTTTTTTTGTGTTGCCCACTATATATTACTTAAAGTTCTTTAAAAAATTTATTAAAAATAGGTTCTGTTACTGTGAGATTTTTTTAATAACTAAGTACTTAATATAATGTTATAGAAATAGAATAGTATAAAGGATGGATCTACTTTTTTCAGTAAACATTGGGTAGAGGTCCAGATAAAAAAATTGAATCTGAAAACATCTATCTGCATATATTTGCATTATACATAATATTGGATTAAGTATTTTTTTGCGTCAAGATACTGTTTATTTAACTTAAAGATATTTTATTTAGTTCAAAATTGTAATAAGATTATAAATTTGCAATTTTGCTTATATACACACTGAAAAAACGCTATCCTGTTCTTTATCTATTAACTATTATTGTTTTAGTATTAAACTATCGTTCAGTCAATTAAAAGACATTTTGGACAAAAGTTGTAATATTTTTGAAACATATACATTTAACTTTTGTTCTAATGATAGGTTATTATTGTTTGCAGTATAGGATATTATGAAATGTATACGTTTTTATCATTGTCACATTTACATGAAGTTCTCGATGCAATTAGAACTTGTATTTATTTAATTATAGGAATTAATTATGAAAATACGAAAATGTGGCGTCTTTATGCAATTTTAAGGAGGCTATTTCATATAAAGTTTTCTTATCAGAGCCCCATTTAAAAAGTTAGAGCTCTTTTTAGGTAGGAGTACAAATCAAGTTCTTTAAATTTTTCTCAAAAATTGAAGCAAATAGAAAAACGATTCTGGCAGAAGCGTAGAACTAATGAAATAACACTATATAATTCAATTAAAAGTCATCCAGGTTAGCATTA
>NW_019416368.1:71934-140244 GCF_000390285.2 Anoplophora glabripennis | reverse complement strand
TTTTTTTTTTGGTCTCGATACGACCATTTCTCGCTGAGCTATCGGACTTTGAATGAAAATGGATCATTTTCTCTTTGTTCATCGATATCTCAGAAACCAATGGTTGCACAGAAAATCGGCGATGGGTTTCAGAAACTTGAATGAATTCTCTACAAGGTCCTTTCACGGTTTTTTAGAAAACAATTTTTTTTTATCTTTAACATGACTGAAAAATCGTAAAAAATCGTACTTTTAGGGGTCTTCTAGAAAATCACGTGCCACATTGAGAATATTAGGAAAATGACTAATGTTAAGTGTGCCTTTTACAGGTCATTGTACCCCTAAAAGCCCTACAGAGTTTCAATTCGATCCATCAAGCCGTTTTTTTGTTTAATTAGATTGAATTTTTAAAAAAATTAAAGGATCACGTTTTTTTGCCTTTAAATGCTCATAATCTGTAAAAGAATGAAAAAAACATTTTCATTTTTTTTTTCCTACTGAAAAAAAGGTGGTTTGAAAAAACTATTTGTTTTAGTGTTCAGGTAAATTCGGAAAAAGCGTTTTATGAATTCAGAAGTATCGCAGCAATAATCTCTGAAAAGGGTGTACATTAATATTCGGTTAGGGGTATCAACTTTTTTAAATTTAATTAAAATTCGGTCAGCATAATCACGAAATGAAGTAGGGGAATCGTGTCGAAAATGCTTGGTGATTACTGAAATAAATTTTCTGGGGGAATCCAACGAAATAATTAAAAAAAAAAAAATTTTTTTGTCATAACTTCAAACGCTTTTCGCACGTGTGTAAAAGAAGCGTAAATCCGACCGTGCAACTTCGACGTGGTACGATTTGTGCAACGCTAATGCCGGCGGTTTTGCGAAATTTCTGAAAATCGGTTCAAAATAATTTTTTTTCGAAACAAATTTGTTTTTTTCATAATTTCAAACTCTTTCTGCAATAAGAATGTAAAAAAAAATCAGGAAAAAATGTTTTTTTCATTCTTTTACAGATTATGAGCATTTATAGGCAAAAAATCGTGATCCTTTAATTTTTTAAAAAATTCAATCTAATGAAACAAATAAACGGCTTGATGGATCGAATTGAAACTCTGTAGGGCTTTTAGGGGTACAATGATCTGTAAGAGGCACACTTAACATTAGTCATTTTCCCAATATTCTCAATGTGGCACGTGATTTTCTAGAAGACCCCTAAAGGTCCTATTTTTTTATGATATTTCAGTCATGTTAAGTATAAAAAAAATTTGTTTTCTAAAAAACCGTGCCAGGACCTTGTAGGGAATTCATTCAAGTTTCTGAAACCCATCGCCGATTCGTTGCAGTTAAAATAAAAAATGTATATATAATAATTCTTTTGGAAAGTGAAAATTGGATTCAAAGGCTGCTTAAAATTTTTTGTCTGTTACAGGAAAAGTAAAACAAAGTAATTAGATATCTCTTAGCTTTATTAACATAATAAATGTTATATGAGTAAGAAGTATCTAGAAGGATTTTTAAGATATCTCAAAAGAACATATCTATAGTTCTACTTTAAATTTCTTTCTTATTATCAATTTTCAAGAAATAAAAAATATAACGCTTATTCGCTTATTATATCCTGAAAATATTAGGAGTTTAAGATCACTTTGTATTGGGCTAACTATATTAAGTCAACGGATGCAATAGATATGCATTTAATTTATTTTCTTATTAGTATTTTATACACGTCTATTAATATTTAGTTTTTTTTCTTCACATCAGGCAAAACAAAATTTGTGATTTAGCTACTATAACAATTCACAGCTTTGGATAGTTAACAAAATGTTATGGAAATATTGGAAATTGTACCTACATTAGCATAAAACATAACTTGAAGACAAATCGTATTAATCATAAGTCATAACTTACTACATTTATTTAAACATTCTTTTTTCTCAGATACATTTTACATGAGATATATCATCTATGACCCCTTGCCATTAGTAAATGAGGATGAAATCCTCTCAAGTGCGTGTACAAAGTAATGAATAAAATCAATTCTGCGGTACAGGGGTGTAGACCACATGTCACTACTGGGTTAGCAATCTGGAGTATCACTCGCCTACCAGATTTATCCCGGTACTTCAACTGTTCTTTAATTTTACATACACTGTTAAAAATGTCCCTTGCCCCAAACGTTCACCAACGGGTACACACGCATTGCCAATCCTGAAACAGTGTATAGCGAGGGTCGATTTAAGGGCAATCTCAGTGATTACATGTTACATTGTGTCGCTTTGATCAAGGAGGCCGTGTTTTTTATGCGAGGGACATGTCATTGTTTCCGGTATTGAGTTACGCGATCATCCCGTGCCCTCTGGAAATGACTTAACTGATAAATTGCCGTTTGCAAAGTCAGGGTGAGATAATGGAATCTAGGAGTGCGGAAGAAAATGGGCTTATATAATTTTGAAACAAATTAATTCAGGAAGATTCAGTGGCGAGGCGAAATACGTAAGATTGTGAATACGTAATGTTTACAAGGTCTGTTCAGAAAATAACCGAACATAAATTAAAAATTAAAGTCGAAAAAAAGCAGTGAGCATCACTTTGACATTAGATAGAGAATTGATAATTGAACATTTGTCTCAATGTCGTAGCCGTAAACCCAACTTTCGTCTTCCGTTATAATCCTTGAATAAATGTTTCATCGTCATTGGATTGTTCAAGGCGTTGCTAACAAATATCCACACAATTTTTCTGTTGTTTGGTCATCAAACGAGGAACAAATTTTGCTGCAACTCGATGAGTGTTCAATTTTTCAGTCAAAATTTCATGGCATGGCCCAATTGAGATACTAACTTCTTCTGCAATTTCTCTGACAGTTAATAGGAGATTTACACGAACCAGACCCTTGACTTTCTGAACGTGGAAGATATCAGTTGAAGTCGAAAGGCTTCCTGGTCGATGATCATCTTCACTTGACTAACGACCGTTTTTAAATCGTAAAAATCATTCGTAACATTGCGTACGACCCATAGCATCATCTCCGTATGCTTGTTTCAAAAGTTGAAACGTTTCCGTGCAAGTTTTCCCCAGTTTTACGCAAAATTCTACGCTGCATTGTTGTCCCAGAAAATCGCACATTTCAAAAATCATTACTAACACTTAAACCCGTTGCACTCAAATAACAGTGTCACAAAAACTACATTAGATATCAACAATCCATGTGGTTACAGAGGAGGTTATGCTCAACACAATGTTGCCATAACTAAATATCTTCATTAGTTCGTTATTCAAAAAGTGCGGTTGTTTTCTGAACAGACCTGGTATCTGTCTTACGTTACAAAAAGGAACACGGAGAATTTACAACAGTTCAATAGACCACATGTCGTCAACAGTGTGTATGTAATTTTATTGTAAAATTATGATTATGTACAGTGTGTCCAAAAGCAAAAGCGTCATACCTAAAGAGTGATTTCCTTATACAAACGCCGGCGCCGTTCCAAAAAAAAGCTGATTTCAATTTTTTACTGCAGTATCAGTAATTTCACTCTTTTGCTAAATTTACAACTAAATTAAATATTTCTTAGGATTTATATCAACCTACCTCTATTACAAGGTCAGTGTCTACACTGTCTATTGAAAGATCAGCTTTTGAAAGTATTACTGTAAAGTAAAATTCACAGAGTTATATGTCAGTATAGGTTGATTATTATTATTGAATGGGGGTAAGTTGGTCTAAATCGTATAAAATAATTAATTTAGTTTTTATATTTAACAAAAGAGTGATATTTACCTTGACTATAATAATCCGTATCTGATTACTCGAGTAAAAAAATTAAATCCATTTTTCCCTGCAACAGTATATTTTAACAATGCAAGAGTAACTTTTTTAAATAAATAAAGTGATTTTTCAAAAAACATTTAGGCTTTCTTAAAATTTCTACCAATAAAAAACATGGCGAAAAACAAAAGATTGTTTCAGATATTCTTAGCGACCTCTATATTTTAAGTAAAAAAAATGAAATCATATTCGACTATCATAAAACATATTCAAATCAAATTTTTCGAAATAGTGACCTTGTTATCTTAAATAAATAATATGGAATAAAATCGTTTTAAGGCCGATAACTTTTTAACCTACCAAGGTAGACTGATCTAAATCGATTTATTTTCACATAAGGAACTTACTCTTGAAAAATGGTCCATTCTCTTCCAGACACATCGTATAAATGAAGTTACAGCGAAGATAATAGACTTTAATATAAGCAGAGTTAAGTTATAATATGTATAAACATTAAAGTATTAGTAGTGTTTAAATTAAAATTTAATACCTCATATGGAACCCTGTTGTTAATATAAAATCCCTTTTAAATTAAAATCCAGCAGAAAAATTTATTATTAAGCAATAAAACGAATGTTTGTGAAGCTGTATAAAAAAAGTAGGTAGGTGGCACAGGAAATCTATTTTTTACTACAAATGTTTTTATTAAATTCTAAGAGATGTTTTAAGATAACTCTAACTAACTGTATACATAGACTTCACATTAGGACGGCAACATATTTTTCAAAATTTGTAGATCAAAACTAGCTTCCAAGGCTAATTAACTGCAATTCATAAAAAAATACTAATACAATCAATACCCTGAACATAAAACAAATACTGATTTTCAAAATTAAAAAATTGTATTTATGCAACATTATATTGAAGAGACCTCTTGACCTGTAAAAATACGAGCACGAAGATTGCATTAAAAAACGAGAATTTACAAAATTTTGGAGAAAGAATACGTAATACCGGTAGAAGAAAATTAAAAGAGACCGCGATCTTTTTACGCTGAAAGATAGATTTTAACAACTATTTAAAGTGCGGGATATAAAGTGGTGTGTTTCTTGTCTTTTGTACTTTTCTCAGTGTGAGATTTTTTGTTAGTTAAAACTATTTTTATAAAAATAACTCTTGACTGCACCTTTTGGCGCAAGAATGTAAGTATATTAATTTATATTTTATTTCACTGCTGGCAAAATATCCAATAAATAGGTAAGAAAAAAAAGGAAAATTAAAAGAATAACACAAATAAATAACTACAGAAAATGTAAAAACTATATCAGTTAATAAAGAACAATATCTTTTTCAAAAACAAAAAAGTAAGATACATATTAAATGCAGAACTCTGTAAGTGTATGATTCTTTAAAAACAAGCAAACTGTGAGTTAAACTTAACTTTCTTTTCGAGAAATATATATAAAAGTGTATTTCATTAGTTAATATGCTAATATAAATATAACAAGTTTATTGATTTGCAAAACGCATGTAATAACGAAATTAAATATTTACCATTTTAAAAACTTTTTAATCTTTACAAATTTAATGGTTTCCTGCATTATAATTTTAGTTCGTGCAATTTTTTCGTTGTCCTGTAGCACGTGCTAATCTAATACTGTTTTTGTGCTCGGAATCCGTATGTCTAATTGAAATTTCCCAAAGGCCAATTATTCTGGTCAGACATCTGACACTTGTAACATGAACCTGTGTCTTAAAAACCGCAACATGTAGGCAGGCACTTTATCTATTGTATTCATTTTACCCCGAAACTATTTATTACACGTAGGTAAAACTAAACCACAACTTATATCCGCTGTTATATAAAATTATTCCCCGTTTTTATGTATATTTTGCAGAAAAAATATTGATACACTTGTGGGATTTTAAAAAATATGTACATACTCACGTACGTACATGGGTACTCGGTATGTTCTTCTTGAAAAAAATTCTATAGAAGAACATCATAAAATACTAGGCTATATGCATATAGAATGAGTGTTTAGTTCCACCGCGTTTATTTCACCTCAATATTTCCTTTTTTCGATCACAAGAAAAATAAGCTATTAACAGTAAATTACAAGATATAAAGATTTTGAATGTACAAGGTCTGTTCAGAAAATAACTTTATTTTTTAAACTTAATTATTGATTTTATACATTATTGGCATTTAAAGTATGTGACGAATTTGCTTTGATGTCATCAATTATCTGAAAACAGTGTCCTTTCAGCACTGATTTTAATTTCCGAAATCACATGGAGCCAAGTCTGACGAGTAAAGAGCGTGAAGGAAGACTGATTTTTATCTGACGAGTTGGAAAAACTGAATGTGCCGGCGCATTTCATGGTGCAAGAACCATGAGTTGTCTCGCCACAACTCTGGTCTCTTTCTGCAGATTTTTTCGCGCAACCGTGTTGTAAAACACCTTGATAGTACACACGGTTCGTTGTTTCACCTTGAGGCAAGAATTCAAAATTCAATTAAAGACTAAAAAACATGACTTTGACATTGGATCGAGACTGACGTGCTTTCTTGGGACATGGAAATCCTTTGCCAATCCATTGTTATGATTGAACTTTTGTCTCAATGTCGTAGCCATAAACTCAGCTTTCATCCGTTATTATCCTTTGAATGAATGTTTCATCGCCATTGGATTTTTTAAGGAGTTGCTGACAAACGACCACACGACTTTCTTTCTGTTATTCGGTTATCAAACAAGAAATTAGCGCGTGATTCAAAAAGTTCGGTTATTTTTTAACAGGCCTCGTAAGTTGAGAATGAATAACTATTGTCTCTTATTCAACTGGCCTTTATAGACCCTGGTAGGGTCAGTATTCTCAAGAATGTTTTTCTATGCTTTTTTTCATATTTTCTTTAAAAAACTCTTATTTTAAATGATCATAAGTATTATCAAATCATCTTGAGCATTATCTTACATGGTTATATCTGTTTTCAAATATGTAATTGTTTTACCATACCAATTTTTTGGTAACTATCTCTACAAATCACAGTTATGAATTCTTTGCGACCCTTTCTCTTGCGTTACTGCGGGTATTGCTACTAGTAATTAAAGTAATTAAACTAACCGGGATATTATAGTAGTGTTAATACACTAATGGAAATTGGCTAAGATATTTCCCAAAAGTATATTGGAAATATATATATTTTTTATTTTTACTCTTGTTGAATTGGACTAGATTACATTAAATGCATATCAGCATATTCTTCATTGGAATACTCCATATTTTATAACAAATTATGAGTTATGAGATGAGTCTTTGATTTAAAACTACGTATTTGACAAGTTTGACAATTTAATTGCCTTTGGCATACTCTGACATGTAAAAGCCAACTACGATTAAATCCGTGTTTCAATTAAATAAAATGTCTCAAATTAAATGGTACCTTCCTCTTTAAACGGGTTTATCTCAAAAAATATATATTATGGATATTCAACAAGTATACCTTTTTTACGTAAAATACCATAAATTTTTATAATCCAAAGCAGCTTCAAAAATTATAGATCCAGCCAAAAAATTTTCAAAATTTATTGAAAAATACAAAAGTTACAGCAAAAAAAAACATTTTTAATTCTCAACTTCAAGAGCTAATAACTCTACAGGGTGAGCCCGGAGGAAAAATTTTTATATGAACTTGTGACATTATTTTCTCATTATCTATCCATATCCGAGAGATTGCCCACCATTTCCGGGACACGCTGTATATGTATGTATGTATGTATATATAATTTTTTTCTATTAGTATTTATTAATTACTTTCGCAAGCAGGTACCTGAAGAAACAATCCTAATAAAATGTGGAAATAGAACTTTAGAAAGAACTTTCATGGCAGCTATTTTTGCGTTTTGGTATTTCTCAAGAGACATATAACAAAAATATAAAATAGTTCTTTGAAAAATCGCATTATTTAATAATTTCACTATTCCAGAGGTGTTTTTATATTAAAAATGTTTACACATGTCATTTTTTATTTTTGTTTTAGATAATTACAATTTATTATTCAGTAGTGCTCAGTAGGTGTATTTTTGTGTTAATTATATTTTAACATATCATTTTTAGTTTTTATATTTGATAATTATGTATTCCTAGCTGTTTACTGATTATTGCCGGTATAATTCAATGCTAGTTGGAGCGGTAGTTAGGAATTTTGTCTTTGGGGTTAGATATTTATGGTATACCTAGGTTTCCAGAATTGAAGAACATTGTTTGACTTCATTTAATAAGATAATTATTTTTGAATGTTTGAATGAGCTATACCTAAAATAGAATAAAACCTTCTACTCGGCAGCTTGGCGCTTGATTTTTGGATCATACTGAAAACACTACCTACCTTCTATCACCAATGTCAGTGTTGTAAAGGAAGTTTTTGTGCTTTTTGGCCTCCTTGATGATGTCCTTGGGATGTTGAATTTTGAGCAATTTTTGATCGTCAGTCAACTTGTACGGAACAAAACGTGCACACACTCTTCCGTAGCCCAAAGGTAAACGCACATTTGTTCGCATCGGATGTATCGGACGCATCTGACCAATCGTGTTATTTTTATCAACATCGCGCACTACATTCGGATTTGCCTAACGTATTGGTATTCAGTTTTATTCCTGTTGTCAAAATGGACAGTTCAGATGAAGAGATATTTGCCATTGCACACATTTTTGAGGAAGAAGAAAAATAGGAGAAGAAAGGAATTCTCGTTATGCGATGCGGGCGATGCGAACAAGTATACCTTGCTCCATTTTAAATAATGTAATTAACTATTTTTGTCCTATTCGACTGTTCGATGCGTCCGTCCGATACGAATAAATGGGCGCTTACCTCAAATGTTCGGCCAAAATGTGACAAACTGATGTTTTTGAGATGCTCAATTCTAATTCCATGAATTTCAATGAAAATTTTGGCTGATCTTTGGTAAAAGTTTTACCAAGTTTAAAACAAAAGTTAATATTAGCTTTTTGGTCGATGCTCATTTTTGTGCCGATGACAACTATTGTCACTTCCGACTGTAACTGCCAATAAATGGCCTCACTAGAAATGCCTATTTTTTAATAGCCCTGTTTACTTTGGACCGCATCTTTGTAAAAGCAAACTAAAAAACCAATTTTGAAAAAAATCATTATATTGCAAATTCACTTAGAGAATATTCAGAATTTTATGGGCTTCTTCTAAAAGTAAAAATGGTATTTTTTTATTAAAATAGTTTCGAAAAGTTATTTTTTAAACATACAGCGTGTTCATCCATAGAGTTGAAAAGAGTTATTTTTCATTTCATGAATAAAGTCAATCTTGTTACAGAATTTTGCTTGTATTCAAATGTACAACAAATGATCAACATAATTATAAGAAAGGATTAAACACATAGTAGTTGATATTATAGGCCACAATAATACTCTATGTTAATTGTTATTTATTTTCTGACATTTAACAGTATAAGATGTTCTGAAATCGTCATAATCGTTAGAGTTAATGTCAGAAGTTAATAGCAGAAAGACATTTAGGGAAACAAATCTGCTTGATTAAAAACAATCTGTAACATATTTTTATTTATGAAAAAATAAGTATTGTATTGTTTTTCGTATAACATATTAAAAAATTTCATTAAGAGTTATTCAGAATTGAAATTTATTCCCTTGTTCCAAACTTGTGGATTTGAAAGCAATTGGCCTACTTTGATTTTTCAATTTCTCCATTCTGTCTAACCCTCGTTTTTGTGATTTATCAAGAAAGAAAATGTCAAAAGTTGGCTGTTTATCATAAAATTTGATAAATGGGCATACATTTGATTCCTTATATGAAAATTATATTTTACTTAGATGTAAAGAAAACATTTTTGTTGCTTCTGACAATTCCTACTTAATTTTTGAATAATAAAAATATACTTATAGTTATTTTTAGTCATACTGGTTGTTTCCCACAATGTCAATATACTAACATGTTCATATTATACTTGCAACTTCTCGTCAACAAAGGTCTGCACTAGGCTTCATCGCAAAGAGATGAGGTAGAACGAACAAATACTGCAATTTATCTGAGCATTTCACTATTGTATTAATTGGTCTTTAGATACCTTGCAACACTTAAAAAATTAAAAGATTTTAAAAGAGAAATAATAATAAATTGGAAAAATAAAATCTGAATCAGAAAGACTTGAAATGCTTCTAATAAACTTATTTTTTACCTTAAATGCCATAAATAAATATTTTCGGTTTTATATATATACAGGGTGTAACTAAATAAGTGTAAAACATTTAAGGGGGTGATTCCTCATCGAAAAAAAGATAGGATCTTTCATATAAAGAAACTTCATTGGAGCATCCCTTGTTAAGATACAGCCCCTTAAAGGGGGTACATAAAATTTGTTTAACAATTTTTTTCACAAGCACTAAACAAGTTACAATATTGAAATTAACCTGACATTTTCTACTACCAAAAAGACACTTAGCCAGTAATTTATTTGGTTTACCCCATGGTAGTAAGGGGTGGAAAACGCAACCCCTAAAATTTATTTCCAACGTAATTTTTTGTCTTATTATTTTTTTACCATTTAAAAAATTATTTCCGATAGCCTGTTTCATTCTAAAAAAAAATGTCTCTTGAATTTTTTGCCCAAATTAAACCAGTTCGCAGTAAAAAATTATTTTACGAACAACTACAGAGATACATCGTCATAAATGCGGACTGGATTTACTGTTATTTTGTAGTTACTACCTGCATTAAATGATTAAAGGGGAATAATCAAAACTAATTTAATAATAACAAAACATACAACATGTAGAAATCATAGTAAATGTTCAATATGTCTACCTTCAGACATTACGCATGCGTCTAGACGTCGGCGCATTGAGCCACGTATTCGCTCAAATATTCCTGGAGTCTCTCTAATTACCCTGCACGCATCGATAATGCGGTTTCTTAAGTCCTCTACATCGCGAACAGGAGTACGATAAACCAAATGCTGCAAATGGCCCCAAGTAGACAAATCCAGAGGATTGAGATCCGGGGATCGAGCGGGCCAATTCTGTGGTCCTCCTCGACCTATCCACTGATTTGCATATGTTTCAGTTAAATGCTGACGTGCTACTTGACTAAAATGGGCGGGAGCCCCATCATGCATAAAAACCATATCCCTTCTGACGCCCAAAGGAACTTCCTCCAGCAGTACGGGGGGATGCACTTTTCTTAAAAATTGAACGTATGCCTCACCATTTAATCGAGGAGGTAGAAAATGAGGCCCAATTAAATAATCCCCAATAACTCCGACCCACACCTTAAGAGAAAACTGTTCTTGATGGTTAGTTTCGACAATAGCGTGATGGTTTTCATCAGCCCATATGTGGTAATTATGAAAATTAATAATCTTGTCCCGAGAAAAACTACATTCGTCTGTGAATTCGATCGTCTTCAGAAAGTCACGATTTCTTCTAATCATTTCCAGCATCCAATTGCAAAATTCAAGACGGTTCGGAAAGTCTCGCGGTAACAGTGCCTGTACTCGTTGCAGATGGTAAGGGTATAAGAGATGTTCCTTTAAAATTCGAAATACCGTCATATGATCAACATTTAGCTGGAAAGCAATCTTTCTAGTACTGATAGTAGGTTGTTCTTCTATCAAATTAAGTACTGCTGCCTCAAGCTGTGGTGTTCTTACTTCTCGATGGCGACCACAATCCTGCGTTCTTTTGTTGAATGAACCATATTCACGTAATCGTTGATGAAGTCAGACAAATATTCTATGTGAAGGATGCTGCCGTTGAGGATACATTTCAGCATATCTTGTAGAAGCTTCTAACCCATTCCCCTGCGACAGACCGTAAACGTAATGCATATCAGCCATTTCCTCATTTGTGTATGCCATTTTAATAACAAGTGAATTATTAAAGTAACAAATTAAGAACAGAACAATACACAATTAGTATTACTTCAATTTCAAAAATTTACAAACTGACAGCTTGATTCCAATTTAATTGTCAGTATCGCTAATGGCGGCCTACTAGATAAATTAGTTTCGTATTTTCGTTTTATGGCGATATGTATCTTGTTCGTAAAATAATTTTTTGCTGCGAACTGGTTTAATTTGGGCAAAAAATTCAAGAGACATTTTTTTTTAGAATGAAACAGGCTATCGGAAATAAATTTTTAAATGGTAAAAAAATAATAAGACAAAAAATTACGTTGGAAATAAATTTTAGGGGTTGCGTTTTCCACCCCTTACAACCATGGGGTAAACCAAATAAATTACTGGCTAAGTGTCTTTTTGGTAGTAGAAAATGTCAGGTTAATTTCAATATTGTAACTTGTTTAGTGCTTGTGAAAAAAATTGTTAAACAAATTTTATGTACCCCCTTTAAGGGGCTGTATCTTAACAAGGGATGCTCCAATGAAGTTTCTTTATATGAAAGATCCTATCTTTTTTTCGATGACGAATCACCCCCTTAAATGTTTTACACTTATTTAGTTACACCCTGTATATCAAATTTAATTCAAAATAGATATGTATCTATTTTGAATTAAATTTGATATATCTTACATGATACTCTACACTTACTAATACTTACATTACTTATTAATTTTATTATTACCAAATCTGTCAAGGTAATTTTAAAATCGAATGCTCATATTCTAATGAATAGGTAGCTGGTTGGATTTAATTATTATTCTTCTAGTAGTTTTAATGAAAAATTTATATGTAATATATTGAGGTGAGATGACGCTATTTTTAATAACAACCCCAGGAAGTCGATTCCTGTGGAGCGCTTGAAAGAACACCGCCTTCATCAAATTGCTGCATCGACACCTTATTTTCTTTTTTTATACGTTTTACAGAACAGCACTGGTTCTAGCACTCTGCAACTGAAGTTGGTTTATTAATCACAGATGATTTTTATAATCAAATTCAAATTACAGCACAATTGGTATGGTATGGTATGTAGGTGTGATTTTAAATTATTCCTACATACTTTACGATTACTGTTTTGATAGACTTATCTTTGTCAATTCGTCCTTGTAAATAAAAGTTTTCAATCGTATTTCCACTAGGACTATAAGGTGAATTTTTACTACATTAATTCTTATAAACAGATACAGGGAGTCTCACGGTGACGGCCCATTAGAATTATTTCAGAGAATTTTGAAAATTTGGGATACCGGGTTTTCGGGCATGACCTTCTCAAATATAATGATGGCGTCCACGTACCACTTCCACTTCCGGTTATAACGGAAGTCGCCATCAACTTGCCTATTTTAAATGGAACACCCTATATATTATTACAATTTTTATGAAGTTTCCCTATTCCTAAAATTAACCATTTTCCGAGATATTTTTTTTCAAAAAAAAAAGGTGAGAAACAGTGACTAGCTTCAAACCATGTGTATTTTATAGTAAGAAAATACAGCAACAATATTTATAGGAGGATAGCTAGACCCCTAAGCTAACCATCCATACTGTCAAAGTGGCATAATTGCATACAGGATGCTAAAAATTTAAAGTTAACTTCAAACTTTCATAAGTCGTTTTTTTTTAATGGAACACCCTATATATTTTTCTATATTCTGATACACAATTTTATTCTTTTTCGAACGGTATCAGGGTTCCCTATACCTATCTCTTCTAGTTTTTTAAGTTATCTACTACTTTTTGTGTAATCACCTAAAATCATGTAATTGCTTGCGAGGATAGCTGTGGTATTTTTAGCAAAACTTCAAAACAAACAACTAAACTGTCACCAGTTATTTATTATTATTTATTCACAGACGTAGCAATGGGATTCTAATCAGAACATTTACAATTTTTAATGAGACACATCTCAATATTCCACCAATGAGAAGAATAAAGTTAAGAAGAATTCTAAAAAATCAACTTCATACCTAGTAATACACAATTTTAATTATGTATGTTAATAATAATAATGCACTAAGATAAAATAAAATACTTAAAAAAGTAATAAGTGTTCAATATGATCCCCATTAACAGCTAAGCACTTGTGGATTCCAGAGATAACATTATCAGTCACCGCTTTTGCTATTTCAGCTGCAGGCATGAAACGCTCTTCGAATTCGAGCAATCAAATCCTCTTTTGAAGCAACGGGTGCAGAATAAACTTTTTGCTTTATTACTCCCCAAACATAAAAATCTAATGGATTGCGGCTCGAGTTGAGGATTCTGAATGAACATTAAAATAGGCTAGCACATTTATTACATTATCTTCATTTGAAGTTATTGAGTTTGGTAACATTCTTTCTGCACAAATTCGACCATACTCTAGTTGATTTGCTAAAATTCTTCTTAACTTTTTTCTGCTCATTGATGGCAAATTTGGATATGTCTCATTAAAAACTATACATGTTCTGCTTATAATCCCATTGCAACGTCCGTGAATGAATAATAAATTTAAAATATCAGCATTTGAATATGTATTGTTTTCCATTTCTTATAAACACTAAATTAAACTGTCACTGCAAGAAACTAACAACAAATTGACAGTTTAGTTGTTTGTTTTGAAGTTTTGCTAGAAATTCCACAGCTATCCTCGCAAGGAATTACATGATTTTAGGTGATTACACAAAAAATAGTAGATAACTTAAAAACTAGAAGCGATAGGTATAGGGAATCCTGATACCGTTCGAAAGAGAATAAAATTGCTTATCAGAATATAGAAAAACATACAGGTTGTTCCATTTAAAAAAACCGGCTTATGAAGGTTTGAAGTTAACTAAACTCTGCATTAAATTTCTAGCAACTAGGGGTCTAGCTATCCTCCCTATAAATCGTGTTGCTTTATCTTTCTTACTATAAAATACACATGATTTGAAGCTAATCTCGAAAACGGTTTATTTTAGGAATAGGGAAACTTCATAAAAGTCCACCTAGAATAACACGTAGAACCCAAAATTGCAATAATATATAGGGTGTTCCATTTAAAATAAGCAAGTTTATGGCGACTTCCGTTATAACCGGAAGTGGTACGTGGACCCCATTATTTTAGTTAAGAAGGGCATGCCCAAAAACTCGGTATCCCAAATTTTCAAAATTCAAATCGAAGTAGTCTCTGAAATAATTCTAAGGGGCCGTCATCGTGAGACACCCTGTATACAGTGTAACGTCACTACGGAACATACAAAATGTTCAGACAATTTGGTACGCAACAAACTGCTTTATTTCAAATTAAAGCCCAAAATAGGTATTTAAAGATTTGAAAGCACACCAAATTTTATCGGCTTAGAATTATTTACACTAATGAAAAAAATTTAGGGAACAAAAAAATTTCCCAAATTTTTTAGTAATCTTTGGGATACTGTTTCTCAGTGAAAATGGTTGAGTCAAGCTAAAAGTAATAGCATTTTGAAGTTTTAAGTCTCTAGTTTCAAGATCATGAATTATTGCGTAGTAAATCTAAGAGTAGTTTTAAAAACTTGTATTAGTCAAGGACCTGTCATGGTTTTCGAATAAAAATAGTTTTTCTTCCTTGACAAAAAAGTGCAAAAAATGGCTTTTTACGTTTTTTTTTTTAGAAAATCTACCACTAATTTACAAAAAGCTTTGTTAATATTTTATTTTTATAAAAAGATGACAAATGAAACAAGACACATTTCATGAAATGTTTATATTTAGAATTACACCATTTTTTTATAGGAAGCAAAGGAATATTAGAATTTTTTGATAGGAAAGAATATAAAAAAATACGTACCCAAACAACCAAAATATTTCACAATGGAGATTAATTGTAATTACTAAAACATACATAATTTACAAAAATTGCACACTTTCAGACTATCTTTTCGAGGATGTATTTTACCAGTACCTCAACTAGTAGGAGCAGACATAGATCGAGTAAATAATTTTCCATCTAATATAATATTTGTATAATTATATCCATTATGTGTGGTAGAAATTATCAAAAAGGAGAAAGGAGATAATGATGCTGAAATGAGAAAGGTAACAGCCGTCGTTGCAACGCCACTATATCATCGTCTAATCCCCAAACAGATCTGTAAAAGAGAGTTTTTCGTGAATTTACAAAGGGGTCCTAATATTTGCATAGATATACTTTCCGCGTCAGCGAAGAATTATAGCAATATGCGTACAATTTATTTGGGGATTCAGTAGATTACGTGTCCTTAAATTTTTTGTGGAGCAAAATAATACTGCTCTTATTTCATCACGCTCTCTCTTTTGAAAAAAATAAAATTTGTTTCTAATATCTCAGAAGAAAAGCAGTTTATAAAACGTTGGACTATTACATTTAATAAGAAAACAATTTTGAATAGTTGACATTATTCTTTAATATACTCACATTTATAATATTTCTTGTAATGTTATAGATAAACACGAAAAAAAGAATTGATCTAATACATAGAGAATGTGTTGTATGAAGCAAATGTAGATATACAGGGTGTTTCAATTAAAACTTCCCACCTGGAAAATATCGGAATTAAAAAAAAAACAAAAAAACCTGAGGCACGCCGATTTTCGTCTCAAGGGGGACACGTGATGGCGTAAGTTCTGGTGTCTAGAAAGCTACCTCTTAGGCAGGGATGTAAAATACCCTTATACTTTAAATGGTACCCTATGTTGAGTGACACCTCATTTTAAAGCTTTTTCAATTCAGCTCACGCCGACATACGAATTTTGGTTTGGATATGGCAATAGAATCATCACTTAAAGAATAAAATATCAATGAATGTTATTTTATTACATGTTCAAATTGGTTCCCCTTCGCTTCCATAAATTAATAAAATTTTTACTCCACTTCCATTCCAACGAACATTTCGAAGCATTTCGAGCGTTATCTGACGACATTCTATAAAGAAATGAGTGATCGTGCTCGAAGGAATGTAAATTTGCTGGAGTATCATCTAGTACCAGAAGGCAAAAAGAGCCAGCTAAGCTATAAAATTTTCCATCAATGCGGTTTTAGAGGGAGACAGAGTAGAAATTGTTCACCAATTTTTCAAGGAATTGTTGTATGAAGTGATAGATTCGAAAAAACCTTGTCTGAAAATCATCTAGACATACAAAGGTCGATAATACGGTATAGACGATATCCTAGATGAGATTCAGGTGAGATTCCTGGGATGTACTTACCAACCCTGAAAGTTCGTCACCGTCTGCGCTGAAAACCATGAAACAGCGTTCACAAAAAGGTAGAATAGGCCGAGGTCTTATATAAGCTATATATTGAAATGAACACACTGTATTTCAAGACACGACACAGAGTAATGGTAGAGAAAAAATTCATGAAATTATAACGTAGACTATAATGAAAACATAAATTACTTTTAAAGTAAAATAAAATCCCATTTCATAGTTATATCATATCAAAACTAAAATATTATCATTCAAAATTTAACTAGTACATTTTAATAGAGAAACATGTCAAAAAGATAAAGTTTAGGATCGAAGTGGAACCATGAAAGCACAAGAAAAATGCCACAAGAAAGGTCAATTTAACAATTTTACAATTAAATAAACGTTAAATAAATTAGTACAAAAGAAAATTCAAATATTATAGTATCAGAAAAACACATAGGCTAGAAGTTCATTATAAAAATTGTTATTCAGAATTGCATATAGAAATGTCTTGTAAACTAGTTTTAAAACGTAAAATAAATACTACGCAGTTACAAAATATAAGTTACGCCGTAATTTATTAAAAATAAAATCACATCGCAATATGTTGGAGAGAAAGTGCGCAGTAAGAAAACAATATCTCATGGATACAAGTGACCAATAAAAAAAGGACAAATCAGAAATTTTACCTTCTAACGGAAAACAACACAGCATCGTTTCGAAGTAAACAAGTTGGAAGAGAAACTAGTTGGTCCCAGATACAGATTAGGGGTGCATGTTATCCTGTAGCTCCCCAAATAACATCGTAGAAAACCAGGACGCAACCAACTCACAAAAAAAACGACCCACAAGAGACGAGAACAGCCGTTTCACCCACGACTAAAAAGCGAAGTTAGAGTGAATATTGGACATTCCAACGCTGAGACAATGGAAAATGTAAGTCCAGTGCCTAAGCATACTCTCCAAAACATAAATTAGAGTGTTTACAAATCCGAATAAAAAACATTTTGTGAAATCAAAAACTGTATTTCAAACCATAGACAATACCAGTGAATAGAAATTAAATATTTTAGAACATTGCATAGTATAAGGGTTAGTTAAGTTTCTGTGTTCCTAATTTAAGTTAATTTGTTTTGTAATACATTTAAAACAATACTAATTGGTTAACCAAATATTTTCAAAATTATGTTAGGTAGTGTTAAGAAAATTTATCAGTTATTTATTCATGTAAAAGTTCATAACATATCTAGTTTCTGTGTTTCTTAAAAATATTGTTCGGAATTTTATAATGAATAATTAATAAATGTCATATTGTTAAAATCGTTAAAAATTTGCCTTCATTCATTGCTTCCTACTCAAACCTATAGTCATAGAAAATTTGAATAATATTGAACCGCTTCTCTGAGGTAAGAACTCATGCTAGTATTCTTAATAAGTGTTTTTGAGGGACAGTGTATCATTGATAACTAAACATTCCTATCTACACTGTAATAAAGTGTACACTGTAAATATTATTTATGCAAGATAAAGCTGCCGGAGGAGAGATAAGCAAAACCAAGGTAAGAAAAGTATAATTCGATGAAATTTGTTATTGTTATTGCTTAACTTTATCCTGAGAACCTGCATCCAATAAAAATTAATTTCAACACACACAAATTACATTCTACACAACAAAAGGCGCCCAAACGAATATTTAATCATTAAACATTACAAAAATTATATACTATACTACATAACAAAAACAAATACACTAACAAAAACATAACTAATACAAATTAAAGTAAAAATAAATAATAATAATAATATCTATGGGGCATACATTCCATATAATGTCAACAATCTATTGTCATCTGAGAATATGCTGAGGCAAATGATCCACGGCTTCAATATTTTATTATAGATGGAAAATTATTGGAAGAATTTGATAATCTGCTCTTCTTTGAATTTGGGCAGAAACAATTTCTCCCAAACAGCAAAGGAGAGAAGATGAAAGATATTTCTACACAAGCCAAGTTTATAAGGAAAAAAATTTCTCTACAAGCAAGAGGGGGAAAGAGAGAATCTCCTCCACAAACAAACTGAAAATGTAGAGAAGAATCTCTTCCACGAACAGGACGCACATTATTGGGAAAAAATATCCCGAACATTTACGGAAACACAAATAAACCGCTATCCGCAAAAGTACTTTGAACTTAATTAATTACTTTAGACGGCAAAACACATATTCGCTTAACCCTCGGGAGAATATAGATCAGGCTCTTTATAATCGGCCAAATACAGCTCTTACACGAGAATTTGAAGAAAACTTCACTCAACAAGTTCATTGATATAAAATATAATTTTAAACGTATGCCACAACAGAAAATAAGTAGTAGATGGTTAACTTTGTGCTCCCTCAAGAACTTATCCTAACCAATAATTTGTTACTGAGCGGTATTAAGAAAAAATACTAGATGTCACTTTATTGTACTTAGGAGCACTTGGTATTATATTTGTATTCTAATTATTTTCTTTTGATATAGGTACCTACTTGTTTTATTTCGCGACAATAGTATTTCAATATAAAAAAATTTAGTTTAAAAAAAACCTGCTGCAGTTTCAGAATGTCTCTGAAAAAGAAGTCATCTAAGTCAACGACGTAATGCATTAACATTTAACAAACAGTCTTAAACTCAATTTTTGTCGGATGTCCGCGGTATTAAATATTGTACCAATTATTTCTTAAAAAAATAAAATTTCTCAACGTAGAGCTTATAAATCAAGAAAAACATTTTAAGTTAAGCCATTTCAGATTAGGACAATATATTTAAACAGAAAAATATAGGTACCTACTTAATTACGATTTAAATCAATTGGTAGTAAAATGACAAGAACAGTATAGCTAATTAACTAAAAAGCGTGACATACTGGATTGTTCGACACCGCAAAAAAAAAGCAAGAATTAATTAGCATATAAAGCAAGCGGCGAATACTGCACCTTATCGGAGTAGGATCAGTTGTTCCTAGAACTTGAAATGATATATTTTTGTAAACCACAAGGTTATACAGATACCTATAAAATTGCACAGGAAGGCAAGATGTACGTTAATATTTTTGATTAAAAATTCGTTAAAAAATCAGTATCGAGTCTGCCTTTTCATTGAGTATTAATTTGTTCTAGTAAATATAGTAATTTTACACAAAAATAACACTGCCCAACAAAAAAAAAGTTCTGTACCAGAGTCATGAACACACAGATCTTGTGTATTTTTGATTCAGAATCCAAATCCGCAGCTCAAAAACCGATGTAAGAGAGCATTTTAAAGTAAAATGGTACCTACATTATCCCCTAAAATAGGGTGCAATAGTGAGAATAAGATAAAACTTTATAATGAACTGTAACAATTTGTAAATACTTTAAGAAATCATTTTAAAATAATATTTTCAGTATTGGAAAAAAATATAATGTAAATTAAATCCACACCCACCCCTACGAGGGGGTTAATTTCACGCCTAAGATCAAATAACGAATGTTAATGCAAAGCAATGTGAAAAACCATATCAAACATATCATTACTTGCTTTAATATCCTAAATTTTAGTATCATAGAACATTAGTATGATTTTTTAGGAAAATTTATAGATTTAATTTGAATTAGATTAACAAAAGTCAAAGTACCGGAGCTAGTAATGAAATCTACATTGTTTATATTCAGGGTTTAACTCTGAATGAGGGTCATATTTATACAGAAGCTACCCTTCACCTTTAGAGACACGTATCAGTAGTTTATTTTTTCAAATTCCGGCGTGAAAACTTAACTTTCATACCCCGCCGCTGGACAAGCTAGTGTGACCTGAAACAACGGCGTGCTTTAGTCGCAGCGCATGCACAGTTAGGAACTGGGCTATGCATTGTTGTCAAATCTCATAATTTAAGGGAAAGCGATTAAAAAGCAAATTTCCAAACCAAGCAGTGATCAGTAATGATAAATGAAATACACAAAAATAAGTAAATAATTTTTTCTTGAAAAATTACTAATCTGGTCACAAATAAAAATAAATAATTTGTTTATAAAAACATTTTTTTTCCTTTTTGCAATTTTTATTACGATCGTTTCGGGTTTTATCCCATCTTCAGATGAACGACATCACAACCATGGATTATGTGATGTCGTTTGATCCACGCGGTCAGAACTATCACATAGCAAAGATTAAAAAAAATTAGTCGAAGGCCACTTTCCATAATTTAATAATTATTAAACTTATTTTTATTATTAGAACGCTTTATCTAATGCAATGCGCTTTATCTAATGCAAATGCATTTATGCAACAATTCTCAAAATAACATTTAAAACGTCAAATTAACATTGCTTGATAGTAGGGTTTCTGGTAGAGACTTCTCGAAGCGAGAATTCCCGGGAAATCTGGTCTTACTCGAGACGAGAAAAAAGTGTCGAGAAATCGAGAAATCGAGAAATTTAAAAATCACTCGCGTCTTAAGTTCTTGACTGGAGTTGGTTTCGTTCATTCGTTCAATTCGTTGCTCGACAAATAACTGAGCGGTTAAAGTGGTTTCTCTACCAGCTCATGATTTATTTATTTTAAGTTTTTAAGTTTACTTTGATGATTCTTTTTTTTTAATATACATGGTGATTCACTATATTTTGACCCCCCCCCCTCTTTAACTTTTTTGTTTTAAGAGTTATAAAATAATGTGAAATACAAAAGTTACACGATCTTTGCGAAATGCCTGAAAGAGGTCTAACAATTACAAGATGTCTTATTTTCTTAATAAAAAAACATAATTTCGTTTTTTAATATTATCTCGCCTATTATTAGAGATGGACCCAACAAACCCCATATGACTATGCTCGACAGGGAACGTTCTATCCAAATATGTAAAAATATACAGGATGTTCCATTTAAATTAACAAAGTCCGCGACCATTTTGTTTGAACTTCATTTGTTTTTCTACTATCATATTCGAAAATATCATAAAAAATCGTGCAACTTTTGTATTTATCATTTTTTTTATAACTCTTAAAACAGAAATTTTATTATAATCAGATACCTAATGTTGAAGTGATAAATTAATAGGAAGAACGCTTCTGTATCTTTAAATTAAACTTGTTTTTTTTAAGATTTCTTCGGTTAAATTCCTTATTTACTATTTATTTAATTAAAAGACTGCATGATTAATGATTATTAATAATTATTATAGAAAGAAAACTACGATTCAAAAACATTGAAATAAACATAAGTATATTGAAAGTGTTTAATAAAAAAACAAGTTAAAGGTTTTTAAGAAGAAACTAAAAGTTTAATTTAGTTTTGTTAGTAGAAGTAGAAACATAAGTAATTAATAAAAATACTGAATAAATAATAAATGTTAATGATGATTGTTAAGTATAATAGCATGTTTATATTTCGCATTGCAATACCAAAATGATGACTTTTTTAAGTTTTAGAAATTTCTCGAGAATTCGAGAATTCCCGGGAATTCCTAGTCGAGAATTCTCGAGACCCGAGACAAAAAATAGGCCGAGAAACCAGAAACCCTACTTGATAGCAGTCTACTCGAAAATTTTTGTTGAGGTTCATTTTAAAGTTTATCGACAGAATCCAGAAGCACCCTTCCGAAAAATCAATTTTGCTATGAAACTATAAGAGTTAGGAACAAAAGTGAATGTACACTCTTTGTCAATAACAAACTATTCTATCTAAAAACAGCATCATTTTTTATTTTCAGTAGGGCCGTATTAATTTTTTTATAATTTAATGAGTCTGAGTCCCCATAACTCCGCCACTAGTTGCTTGTGGGACTTCTACTTCTATGGAAAAATGGTATCTTATAAGAAGATGTGTCATGCCAAATTAGGCTTAAATAGCCTTCTTCATTTAGAAGTTATTTAAAAAATTCAAATTTTTTTAAAAATTTTTAACGCCCTTTATTTCAAAAATGAAGCGTCTCTGGAAAAAAATTTATACTTGATTTTTTCTTATTTTTTTATGAGAGATATCTCCTTAAAGTTTGCCGACTTAATCCTGAAACACCCTGTTCTAGGTAATATCCAAACCTGGAATTAGTTCACGCCAAACGATATTTATTTAGCCCAATAATTTTTGAGTGTGTGAGTATTTATTTACCTACTGCTCATTATAAAATATCAAAATTATCGGAAAAAAATTAGTTTCCACTGATTCTTGTGGTCAAAATTGTATTAGTGTAAATCTAAGTTAGCAAATAGTATTGTTGTTACTTTCACCTTAATAATATGTACCTCCACCTTTTAATATTTAACCTGTGTAAAAACCAGTTATTTTATTCCTATCACTTATGCTAATAATAAATAATCTATTTATAGCACCACATATTTCAAATTATCCTAAAGTTAACCGCACACACAAGAAATGCATAAATACAATGAAGGAAAAAGCAAGCATGTGGAATCAAAAGTAGAAACTTATTTTTTTATATTAACTGAAAATACAAAAATCTTTGGCATTTAAACCAAATTTCTGAAATAAAAATTTAGTTTGTATAATACGTTTGTTTTTTTTTTGTTACAATAAAATAAAAGAAAAATATAAATCAATCAGTAGAAAGTTATTTTGTACTACATATAGGTACCCAACGTAACAACAATTGTAGATGTTTGAAAATTCGAAGAAAAATGATTTTCATTATATTACCTGTATACTTTTTTGTGTACGGCTGGCCTAAAGCCAAATTGCTTTAAATAGTGCTCAACCAAAAAACAGAAATTGGTTAATTTCATAATTATACAAGTTGCCATGGCACAGGATACGATAGAAACTTTATATTTCTAAAGTGAATTTAAAAATTGAAGATATCTCAACTTTCCTCTGGTCCACTTTTAAAGGTATTTTCAGTATGCATACGAGGTCTGTTCAGAAAATAATTTAACTTTGAATTACGCGTTAATGGAGATATTTAGTGATATGCGGTTGGCAGTATTGCGTTGCGCATAACCTCCTCTGAAACTACATATTCTTGGGTTGTTGATATCTCATTTAATTTTCGTGATTTTGTTATTTGAGTGCAACGTGTTTAAGTGTACGATTTTGTGGAACAACGATGTAATGTAAAATTTTGCGTGAAACTGCGGAAAACTTTCGTGGAAACGTTTCGACTTTTAAAACATGTTTGCGGAGACGATGCTCTGGGTCGTACGCAATGTTACAAAAGGTTTTCACGATTAAATGGTCGTCAGGCAATTAAACATGATCCTCGACCAGGAAGGCATTCTACATCAACTGATGACTCCCGCGTTCAGAAAATTAAAGAACTGGTGCATGCAAATCACCGACTAACTATCAGAGAAATTGCAAAAGAGATTAGCATATCAATTGGGTCATGCCATAAAATTTTGACTGAAAAAATGAACATGCATAGAGTTGCAGCAAAATTTGTTCCTCGTTTAATGACCGAACAACAGAAAAAAAACGTGTGGATGTATGTCTGCAACCCCTTGAACAATTCAATGACGATGAAACATTCATTCAAAGGATCATAATGGGAGACGTAAGCTGAGTTTACGAGATTGAGACAAAAGTTCAATCATCACAATTGATTGGCAAAAGATCTCCACGCCCCAAAAAAGTACGTCAGTCACGTTCCAATGTCAAAGTTGTGCCTACTGTTTTTTTTACTCTAATGAAATTGTGCATTTTGATTCTTGCCTCAAGGTGAAACAGTGAATCGTGTGTACTATCAAGGCGTTTTACAATGGTTACGTGAAAAAATCCGCAAAAGACCAGAGTGTGGCGAGATAATTCATTGTTCTTGCACCATGACAATGCGTTCGCGCACTCATCTTTGTTAATTAGTTAGTTTTATGCCAAAAGTCTAATTACTGTCCTCCTTTACCCTCCTTAGTCGCCAGACCTGGCTCCTTGTGATTTTTTCTTATTTCCGAAATTAAAATCAGTGCTGAAAGGACGCTGTTTTCAGATAATTAATAATGACATCAAAGTTTATTCGTCACAGACTTTAAAGGCCATTTCAAATTAAGCTATCTAGGACTGCTTCGCTAAATGGAAACATCAAATAGGGGGAGGGGGGGGAGCACCTACTATAAAATTAATAATAAAGTTTAAAAAAATTAAGTTCGGTTATTTTCTGAACACACTTCGTATAGTAAATTCATAAATGTTTTATTGTTTTCGCATTTCACAAGAAAATTTTAAATAAATGTTCCGTTTAAAATGAATACCTACGTTAACCCACAATGGAATTGAATATGAAAATCCACCATAAAAATATATTTCTTAAGTTGCAATTCACAATGTGTAAATCATGAAGGAAGTGAGATTTATCAGCTTATATAATTTTTATGTAATAACCTATAATTTTGCGGTTTCTAATAATGGTTCAAAATAATAAAAAATTATAAAATCGATTACGTCTGATGAACTTTGACAGCTATGGCATAACAATAATTAAAACTGACCTGTGTTTATAGGACAATTTCTTACGTACATTTACGTGAACATCTTTATGGATAAATTTTACATCGTTTATCATATTCAAAAAATGCTTCCTAGAATTATATTGTAAATATTCCAAAATTGTTCTTAATATACCATGTGAATACAATAGATATCAGGTTGGTGAGATCTCTAGACTTGCCTTAGAATACAAAAACACCGAGATTATATAAAAAACAGAAACATAATAAATTAAAAATTTGCAGTAACGTTGGGAAAAATGGTCAGTGTAGTGCAATTAAAATTTTGGAAAAAAACTATGTTATAATAACCCGATTAGATAAAATAAGTTGAACTGTAGTAATGAAGCAAATATAATATGCTATATTTAATGCTTTTTTAGTAGTGACGTCACATACGCCAAATAATAGGCAACCCATAGTGCACATTGTCATGAAGATTTGTCAATATTTTTACTAGATCGATTTTCGACCTTATGTACTTTGGACATAAGTGCCAAAAAAATGGCTTCTTTGTCATGACCTTAAATATTGCTATATTCTGGCAATATTAGAAATATTTAAGAAGCTTCAAACCCCGAGTGGAAAACTAAAAGAATTATAGAATTTATATATTTAAATTTACAGAACAATATTGACTTATAGTAATTAATAAATTAAAATTATATCAATGTTACTGAGCGTGCGCATTAAGATAATTTCATGAATGCGAAGTAGCCTCGCAATAAGATATCATTCAAGGAAAGTTTGGTTATGGTTAAGAGTACGTCTATAATAAACCACTCGATAAACACATTGACACAGTACAACACCATGAAAAACAATAAAAATAATTAGTAAAACTAGAAAATACCAAGATTAAACAAAACAAGAGAAAATACGCTAATGATAACAGGGATAATATATCAACAAGATCTCAACTGCGTATGAGGTTATTCTTTCCGGCTGTTATTCCTAATGATCATGGCATTAGGAATAACACGGCTAATGTTAAATTTTTACTTTATTTAAATTTAGGAATATTCTTTTATATCGCTTTTTGTATGCACAATAGTGTATCTATTTTACCAAACACGTGTTGGTTGTTTCTAAATACTTCTAAATATTTGTAAAAATAAATTCATTTGAAGTTGTTAATTTTTATAGTATCTATGTAAATACATAGTAGGTACACAAGGGTCAGATTCGGTCTGTACAATTTTAACTATGACAATTTGTTGCGGGTTGCCTAAATATGTGACGTCACACTAAAAGAGTCTATTATTATTTATTTAATACAAAACCGACATATTTTCAAAAATTACCTAACTAATATGAAGTTAAATACTAGATACCTAACATAATGATGAGTGTTTATTGTTTTTTATCTGCTCTTTTCGATATGCGTTTTTAGAATAGCCAAAAATATCCTTTTGGCTATTCTGTAAACAAAGAAGCATCGTAATATCTACTATGTCTTATAATAATAAAATACTAATCTGTAATAGTTTTAGTAATTAATTATAGGGTACTTAATGTTACATAATTATTTTTTTACCTTTTGCGATACCGCAAAGAAAAAATTAATAAAATTAGTAGGTAAACCTGCAGCACAAGAAGTTGATTTTAAGTAGATAACTCATACGTTTAAGTTTCCAAAGCCTTTAATAATTTTTTAGTAACCTTTGAAAGTCATATTAACAAATTTATTAAAAACAACAACTAATCCTTGTCGGGCGAGGAACTTTTGTAATATTTTAGTTTACAGTATGACAAAATAGTAAAAGCTATTAAAAAATTGCAAGAAATAACACTTTCAGTTTATATACAGGGCGATTTATAGCATGTATAAAAGAATTCGGAGCACCAAAAATGATGCAAATATGCCTTATAAACTATCTTTCAATTATTATTAATGGTTTAGAAATGAACAGCGTTGAAGTTAAAAATGTAAAAATATTGGCGAAACGAACAAATATTTTAAAAATTTGTTTGATCATGCAATAGCCCTATTTACGTTTTTTGATACAACCATACGATTAAAATATATCTCAGCGGTATATATGGCAGATTTTTCATATTTTTCACCTTGAAGTTTTATGTATGTAAAAATAATTTGAAGTACAGCTCGTACAATATTTGTTGAGATAGAATACCAAGAAGACTACTGCGTTACTTTCTTGGAATTAACCGCATTCGATATCCGGAGTAGGAAGACATTTTCGGAAAATTCTAAGCACGGTAAATTGTTATAGTAGTTCCGATAATTTTCTTGAAATTGTATTTCAACAAGTATTGTAGAGCCTTCATAAATATTTACAAGTCACATGATCCCCGAGCTTAGGCAACCCAACATTGCATGACTGGTACTCGTAACGAAAATTCCCTAAATCTTGACGTCACCAATATTAATGATTCGTTTACAATAAACAGTAACAAACCATTACGCCTACGCTCGAGACAATGCGATCGCTGATTGGTTGAATAGAATCTCGTGAAAGATTACGCCAATCACAACCGGTGAAACAGAATGTTGTGTTTTAATGTAATCTTGTGTAATGTATTAATTTTACCAATATTTAATTGCCAACGGGAAAGAAATAAAATTTCTATTCCAAACAAAATTACTTGTCGCGTGGCTTGTAATCATTTACGAAGGCTCTCTATGTGGCATATTGTGAATTCTTAGTAGTCCCAATTAATCCAAGGGGTTCTAATCTAATGCAGAATAGGTCAAAGTAGCTCAAAAAATAGGGGTAAGCTTACAATAATTTGCATAAAGCTGAAAATTTGTACGAATGTTGGGAACACCATTATAAATGAAATGTGAAAAGTCCCCATCGATCCCACATCTGCAAAAACATTTATTCAAGGTCAAAGTTCGCAAATATGGGTTTTTTACATTTTTCAGCCAAACGGTAAGTTTGTATTGTATTAAATAAAAAATGGTACTATTGGAAATGATGAAAGCGGTGTGAATTATGAGTAATTAGGGACAACTATTCGTCTGATTTATAATTATCTAATGGAACTTCAAGTGTAATGTCTCCTTCTTCTTCTCTTCCTTCTTCTTCTTCCTCTTCTTCTTCTTCTTCCTGTTGGATACAAGTAAATTGTTCTAACAGCGATGCATCAGATGTCTCCTCGCTTATATCGTAAGAATCCACTTCTGATGGCGATTCAACATTTGATCACGACTGAATGAACAAAACAACCCAACTTTTTTGCAGTCGCACTTAGCACTACATCCCTTTTTGCAATTGCAAAAAATTATATTGAGGAGTTTTTCCGGTGCAGGTGGGAGTAAAGTCTGGATTGGTTCCAATGTATTGTCAATTAACTTCCAACCCCAGTCTTCTGGGTCCAGTTGATTACCAAGCCACACTTGAACTTGATAATATAATCGAAATAGATGTTGATGAGCAGAAGCAGAGGTTGGGGGTAGCAAGCTAATTGCACTCGTTTATTGTTACGAGTATTCTTTACAAAAGATAAATATCGAAACTTATCTAAGCAGATATTTTTTTTTTGGAGCTCCATATACAGAAAGAAGCAAGCGAATTCCGTTGGTGATTACAGCTTGTGGATTACAGTTACTCTTTTTAAAAACTTTAGCACAATTAACTAAATCTTGTTTTTCAAGCAATTTAAAAACTGTTGTTTTACCCCCTCTTGAAAATTATCTATATCTCAGAAATGATGATTCTTAGAAAAAAAAAGTGTAAGAACCGTTTCTATAGAAAATTGCATGGTCTAAAATTTTTGTCTGACCTATTTGTATGATAAAACTTACCGTTTGGCTGAAAAATGTAAAAAACCCATATTTGCGAACTTTGACCTTGAATAAATATTTTTGCAGATGTGGGATCGATGAGGACTTTTCACATTCATTTATAATAGTGTTCCCAACATTCGTACATCAATTTTCAGCTTTATGCGAATTATTGTAACCTTGAATATCTATTTTCACCAGGCTAATATTCATCTTTTGGAATACTTATTGTTCACTTAGTCACTATAATAGNACATTTTTCAGCCAAACGGTAAGTTTGTATTGTATTAAATAAAAAATGGTACTATTGGAAATGATGAAAGCGGTGTGAATTATGAGTAATTAGGGACAACTATTCGTCTGATTTATAATTATCTAATGGAACTTCAAGTGTAATGTCTCCTTCTTCTTCTCTTCCTTCTTCTTCTTCCTCTTCTTCTTCTTCTTCCTGTTGGATACAAGTAAATTGTTCTAACAGCGATGCATCAGATGTCTCCTCGCTTATATCGTAAGAATCCACTTCTGATGGCGATTCAACATTTGATCACGACTGAATGAACAAAACAACCCAACTTTTTTGCAGTCGCACTTAGCACTACATCCCTTTTTGCAATTGCAAAAAATTATATTGAGGAGTTTTTCCGGTGCAGGTGGGAGTAAAGTCTGGATTGGTTCCAATGTATTGTCAATTAACTTCCAACCCCAGTCTTCTGGGTCCAGTTGATTACCAAGTCACACTTGAACTTGATAATATAATCGAAATAGATGTTGATGAGCAGAAGTAGAGGTTGGGGGAAGACAAGCTAATTGCACTCGTTTATTGTTACGAGTATTCTTTACAAAAGATAAATATCGAAACTTATCTAAGCAGATATTTTTTTTGGAGCTCCATATACAGAAAGAAGCAAGCGAATTCCGTTGGTAATTACAGCTTGTGGATTACAGTTACTCTCTTTAAAAACTTTAGCACAATTAACTAAATCTTGTATTTCAAACAATTTAAAAACTGTTGTTTTTTTTTACCCCCTCCTGATAATTACACAGCCACACAGAAAAAGAAAAGTAGTCTGTACTTTTCATGCGACATATGTTATCAATAATATTTTTGCCTCCTGATCACGAATCCGGTGTCAGAATTGAGCTATCACATCACAGAAATTTCCTAACCTCAAAAAAACACGTCAAAAATAGCAAAAATTCACGAAAAAGTGCAAGGAAAACTAGACAATTTTTTTTTTCTATATTCAAATGTTCATTTATATAGTTGACCGCGCCGAACGTGAGTCAGAATTGATGGTTATTTTTCTAACCTCAAAAAAACGGATCATTTAAGGTCAGATATCACGAATTTTCAAAAAATAACAAATTCGCGCCAAATTTAGAATACGGAGGTTTTCGGTGTCGCTGATCATGGATCCGAGGTCAATTTTACAAAATTCAAGATGGCGGATCCAAGATGGCCGACCAAATTTTCAAAAAATAACAGATTCGCATCAAATTTGGTATAAGGGGATTTTCGGGATCGCTGATCACGAATTCGAATTTTGCAAAATTCATGGTGACGGCTGACCAAATTTTCAAAAAATAACACATTCGTGTCAAATTTGGTATACGGGGATTTTCGAGGTCACTGATCACATAATCCGAGATCAGATTTACAAATTTCAACCGTGAACAGATCTTTTACAGAAAAGAGAACAAGATATAGCCGAAAAAAGTAGATTAAGACATGATTGGGTACTCAGGTTATAAAGTAAAATATTACAAAATGAGTTTCGCTATTCTGACTTCGAATAGGTAATCAGAGACCCAGAAAACCCTCGTATACCTAATTTTCTGCGATTCTGTTATTATTTGAAAATTTTGTCGGCCATTTTGGATCCGCCATCTTGAATTTTTCAAAATTGACCTCAGATCCGTGATCAGTGACCCATAAAATCGCCGTATACCAAATTTGGTGCGAATCTGTTATTGTTTGAAAATTTGTGATATCTGATTTTAATTGACTAGTTTTTTGAGGTTAGAAAAAGAACCATTAATGCTGACTGCGGATTCCAGTTGGTCGGGGTCTTAACTGTATAAATGAACATTTCATTATAGAAAAAAATTTTTGTATTTTTCCTAGCAGCTTTTCATGAATTTTTGATATTTTTTATCTGTTTTTTGAGGTTAGGAAATTCTTGTGATGTGATAGCTCAATTCTGACACCGGATTCGTAATCAGAATGCAAAAATACTACAGATAACATATGTCGCATGAAAAGTACAGACTACTTTTCTCTTTTTGTGCGGCTGTGTTATCTATGTCTCAGAAATGATAATTCTTAGAAAAAAAAGTGTAAGAACCATTTTTTATAGATAATTGCATGGTCTACAATTTTTTGTCTGACCTATTTTTATGATAAAACTTACCGTTTGGCTGAAAAATGTAAAAAACCCATATTTGCGAACTTTGACCTTGAATAAATATTTTTGCAGATGTGGGATCGATGGGGGACTTTTCACATTCATTTATATTGGTGTTCCCAACATTCGTACCAATTTTCAGCTTTATGCGAATTATTGTAACCTTGAATATCTATTTTCACCAGGTTAATATTCATCTATTGGAATACTTATTGTTCACTTAGTCACTATAATAGGTATAATATAATTTCAAAAAATATAATTATTTTAACACTCTTATTGGTTCTAGGTATAACAGATTAATGGCAATAATAAGATAATTTCTACATCAAAAGTTAGAAAAATATTTTATTCATTTTTACCTTTAATATTACTTCAAATAAATTGCATAAAAGATATCCCCACAACTAAACTGCACCGACATAAAAGTTACAGGGTAGACAAGTTAGAAATCTCACAAATCTACGCCACTGAATTATTTTTTATTCGTATTTGAGCTATTGCCAAATATAATAGTATTTTATTTTTCACTTACACTCCGTAATTTATAACCTTTTTTTCACACTCCGGAATCTATAAACAAAATAAATTTGCAGGGTCAACCATCTATTTGAAGCAGGAGGAGAGTACGGTGCTCAGCCTCCACCGTAAACTGCATTTTAGACTTTGCATTCCGCACAGGGGTTTAATAGTGTTTATTTTAAAGGTCTTTAAATGTGTCAATTTACAGGGGTTCGCCCAGTCTACAATAAAAGCACTTTACATCCAAGGAAACCCCCTTGGGAAAACCCACGTTGCACGTTATACTCGCTTTTATCAAAGCTAGGGAGTAGGCATTTTTTATTTACCACGGCATTAAATTTCACCAAAATTTTAGTTTGGAATAACTTTACTGACCATCAGCGTGGTCATAACTTAAAACAGAACATTAGTGTTAGTGATTTATAGATAGGTAGAGAGATAGATAGATATTTATTCGTGTTAATACACAAAAAGTGTTTACACAATTCAAAAAAAAAATAATTATAGTAGTAATATAAAATCATTATGAAAAAAAATAATAGTAAAATATACAGCACAGTACACACACGCGTATTACAGTGTTGACACGTAACTAGTTCATAATTTAAAGAACAAAGAAAATGGTAATAAAACAATACAAGTACAAGCAATAAATGGCTGTCAAATGTTAAAACAAAATGTTTATAAGAGGACGACAAAACAGACAAACAGTAAATGATACATGTTAAAATAAGATTATGAGTTAAAGCTGTATTACATTGACAATTTATTGATCAATTAATTGAGTCGCTTCATCAAGAAATTGGACACAAGTGTAATGCACCAAATCAGCTGTCAAATAACTTCATCAATTTATTCATCAAGTTCTTGACGAATTAGAGCATGTTCTAATTTTCGTCAATTTCTTCGTGAAGTTTGGAAGTACCAATCCAACAGATTTCCAGCCTCAGATTAGTAATGAGTTTATGTTATTGCAATATGTAAATAATTGTGTGGCGTCGTGCTAGTTTTGCATTGTTTTTACTGATTTGTTATTTACAAAAACTAATATTTATATAATATGTGTCGGAACGGTACCGCTGTTGTATGACTACAATTATGAGTGGAAAGGTGAACTGATTCATACGTCAAAAAACTTGACAAAGTCTGTAGCAGTGTAAAACCACGCTGTTTATCAATAAATTCGTGAATTAATTGATGAAGAACTTCGTCAATTTATTGATGAATAAATTGTCAATGTAAAACATCTATAATGTAATAAGAAATAAACTGAAACAATGCGACTGAAGTGTGCGAAGCCTACGTCTAAGTTAGTCATATTAGGGTGAGACCACTTTTTAAAAATTCTTGCCTAGTATAAAATGCGTTGGTTAATAGAAAGTATTTTTATTTTTCTTTTAAATAAAGTAGGGTTGAGATGACGTTCTGGAGCTGGTAATGCATTAAAAAACTGGATGCCCAGATGTCATGTGCCATTACGTGTTTTACTTAAGTGATGAAAGTTTAAGTTTATGTCATTTTTGTTTCTAGTATTATGAGAATGGATTTGGCTACGGACAGTAAACGAAGTGAACCAATGTAATGCGTCATTCTCGACTATTCGAATGTCCACCGTCAGATCATCCAAAACATTATTGGCTATGGATAAGTTAGTGTCATCAGCGAAAAGAATCGCGAACATGTCGTTTCTCACAGAAGTTGGGAAATCATTTATATACAGTAGGAATAGTAGTGGTCCCAGAACAGAACCTTGAGATCAATAAAAAAATCCCAACTTTCTCTGCATTTACGATGAGGTTGAGATAAATATGATCTGTATGCTATCTAACAATTAGTTGCTTTTTGAAGTTTTTATTAGTAACAAGAATTAAAAAATTAATTTATTTGTTAAATGGAGGTATTAACGTAACTATACCTTACAGTTTTAAAGACGTTTCTTTTTATAAAGGTTGTTTCTAGAAACAGGAGATAGGAAATGTTATTTTAACCAAAAACCCAAACATGGGTTCGAAAGTGCTTTAGTAAGAATGTTACAGTGATAAACTTGTACTGCCAAAAGTCATTGTTCTGTTAACTCCAAAATGGCTGATCAGATCTAATAATAATGACACCAATTTCATTTAAGAATATAATCTTCTTCATTCATAGCAGCAAAAATTCAAAAAAAGTTAATAAGAAATTTGCTGGTGGAATCCTTTAATGCCATTACCTCCCTACATTTCTGCTACATTCGACTTGGTATAATAGTTTGTCAGTTTTCTGTTTTATAACAGTCTTAGTAAACTAGTAATTTAACCGTATTTGTAACAATAACATTACCTACATTACATACTATAAGTCATCAATTACATTTTTTCTCTTTTATAGGTCGTAATAATTAATGAATGAGTTCACATTTTTTATTGCATATTTCGTAGAAAATGTAGTAAAACTTGCCCAAAATTTTAAGAAAATGGACAATAATTACAATACCATTAAACAAATAAAAAAAACAAACAGAAAATAACAAAAATGCTAAATATGTATGTTTAGGCGGTTAAAGACGATATAATCATGGTATACCCCAAAAAATTATTGACGAAAAAACATTTTTTTAGAGGTAGCAGGGAGCATAACCCTGAAAAAAATCATTTTTTAATTTTTTTATGACTAGGTTTTATTTAAAATCGTTTTTATAAAAAACAATGAACTATATGAACGTTCTTTTTTTTCCAAATAAAACGAAACTAATTGTCCCTTAAATTAAATTACCTAATACATATAAAGTGATGCAAAAATACCAGTTAAAATAAAAAATGAATTTTTTAAATCTAAACAAATCTTTATACATTTAAATATTATTTTAGTTCAGTTAGGATAAAAAAAGTAGTACTGTCCCTTAATTCAGTATCGTTAGACTTATAAAATTAAACAATTCTTGCAATTCACAGAGTATATCCAATAATAAACTTGTCTCGCTAAACACCTATGCTTAGTCCAGTCGAATTAGAATTTGAACGTAAAAAAAATTGTTAGTAGACATTTTATTGTACTTGATGAAAAATTTAAGTCGAAATAAGTGACGTTAAGCTGGCAAATTGCAAATAAGCGGCAAAATTACGTGTTTTTTCACTTTTTTACTGCCCATGCAGAAAATTTCCGAGGGGTATTTGCCTGACTTTGGGACAATTTATTTATAACGCTATTTTTCACATCCCCTACTTTGTTAGCTGTAAGGAGCAACTTAATTTCACTTTTTGAAATTTTTCTGTTTCTATACGTTTCTTTCTACGATATTAACTTCTAACAATTAATTACAAAAAAAACGAACGATATTAATTAACAAACACCTGGAACAACAATTTCACGGTCAATCGAATTGACTTTTAGTACACAAGTTGGTCATTGGATTGGCCGTCTTTTCCATAAATTTCATCATCATCCATCGCTTTTTGCAATAATAATACAAAATTTTGGAAAACTAATTTTTCCAGTTAACAAATTGGTGAAATATAACTTTAGGTACTCAAATTGTAGGTAATTTAATTTCCTACAACATAAAATAACTAATTTTCCGATAGCATAATGTGTAAGTTTAGTCCACCTACTCATATTTGTTTAAAATCCATTTGAAAAAATTGATTATTTTGTCTGTATTATCAGTTAGTAAGTTTTACGATGATCTCGTTTTAGTATTATAATTAGCTTTGTTTATTTATTTCTGAAGTTGTAGTCCTTGTTGTGTTTGTGAACACGAGACGAATTGTGGCAAAGAATAAAGGAAAATTGTAATCTCCTCGGGGAAAATCATGTGATGATAAGTTCCTCTATAAATAGAATAGAAGATGTCAAAAGTGTATCGATGCGGAAGGACTTCGTTTTTGACAATAATTGTTGTAAGACTCGTTACTTAATTAATTAGTTTGCTAATGTTATTTTATTATTTAGTTTTGATATTTTTTCCAGAAATAAAAATAGTTCTATAAAAAATCACCAATGGCGTATTCTTTTCTTGGGAAAAGTTGGCGGGTGCTTTAGTAGCACGTCACTGGTTAAAACCAGGAGGTTTTCATTAAGTAAACGGATTAATTTATAAGGAAAATTCAATAAAACGAAAAAACAAGCCCATGCAAATATCTCCTAAACGGCTGCTACCATTAAAAATCACCAAGAAACATTTTTCATTCATTTAAGGTTACAGTACTTGAATGTAATATTATTTCTACAAAAAACCGCCAGTGGCGTATTTTCTCTTAGGAAAATGAGACGGCACCTCCAATAGATTAATATTACATTAAATGAAAGGTCTAATTAAGTGAATACGCTGCAGTAAATTTCAATCAATTCCTTCAGCGCATTATGTATAGCAGAATATATATATTTTTTTGTAAACTTTAACACCCTGCGTATCTCGAATACCGAGTCCCGCAGAAAAAAGGCTTATAGAGCAAACTCTACTTATTTTTTGGTAATGAATATAGTCCTGTAGTTTCTGTATTTAAAGTGAAATCACCCTGTACATACCATATTTGGTTTTTTCTTTCTTTTCATATAACTTGCCCTGAAAACTTCTTTTTCTCTGTCTAATAAAGAAGTAATTCTTCGTAGAATTCTTTGATATTAATTGTCTTTCTGTTTATTTTTACTATCAGTTCATTTCTGAATAATCACGACATACCAATAATATTGTTATAAATTAACATGTCCTCTAATTAAAAAAATAAAACCTACTAAGTATTTTTTAATTTTTTTGATTTTGGTATATAAATAAATAAATAAAATAAAATATGCCACAAATTCAAACAAAATTTTTATAATTTAAACACTATATGTTTTTATCTCACTCAATAATACAATCAAAAGAAAAAATATTTGGAAAAGAGGAACATGTAAATTATTACTTTTTAAACTATACAGTGTGTAACTAAATAAGTGTAAAACATTTAAGGGGGTGATTCCTCATCGAAAAAAAGATAGGATCTTTCATATAAAGAAACTTCATTGGAGCATCCCGTGTTAAGATACAGCCCCTTAAAGGGGGTACATAAAATTTGTTTAACAATTTTTTTCACAAGCACTAAACAAGTTACAATATTGAAATTAACCTGACATTTTCTACTACCAAAAAGACACTTAGCCAGTAATTTATTTTGTTTACCCCATGGTTGTAAGGGGTGGAAAACGCAACCCCTAAAATTTATTTCCAACGTAATTTTTTGTCTTATTATTTTTTTACCATTTAAAAATTTATTTCCGATAGCCTGTTTCATTCTAAAAAAAAATGTCTCTTGAATTTTTTGCCCAAATTAAACCAGTTCGCAGCAAAAAATTATTTTACGAACAAGATACATATCGCCATAAAACGAAAATACGAAACTAATTTATCTAGTAGGCCGCCATTAGCGATACTGACAATTAAATTGGAATCAAGCTGTCAGTTTGTAAATTTTTGAAATTGAAGTAATACTAATTGTGTATTGTTCTGTTCTTAATTTGTTACTTTAATAATTCACTTGTTATTAAAATGGCATACACAAATGAGGAAATGGCTGATATGCATTACGTTTACGGTCTGTCGCAGGGGAATGGGTTAGAAGCTTCTACAAGATATGCTGAAATGTATCCTCAACGGCAGCATCCTTCACATAGAATATTTGTCTGACTTCATCAACGATTACGTGAATATGGTTCATTCAACAAAAGAACGCAGGATTGTGGTCGCCATCGAGAAGTAAGAACACCACAGCTTGAGGCAGCAGTACTTAATTTGATAGAAGAACAACCTACTACCAGTACTAGAAAGATTGCTTTCCAGCTAAATGTTGATCATATGACGGTATTTCGAATTTTAAAGGAACATCTCTTATACCCTTACCATCTGCAACGAGTACAGGCACTGTTACCGCGAGACTTTCCGAACCGTCTTGAATTTTGCAATTGGATGCTGGAAATGATTAGAAGAAATCGTGACTTTCTGAAGACGATCGAATTCACAGACGAATGTAGTTTTTCTCGGGACAAGATTATTAATTTTCATAATTACCACATATGGGCTGATGAAAACCCTCACGCTATTGTCGAAACTAACCATCAAGAACAGTTTTCTCTTAACGTGTGGGTCGGAGTTATTGGGGATTATTTAATTGGGCCTCATTTTCTACCTCCTCGATTAAATGGTGAGGCATACGTTCAATTTTTAAGAGAAGTGCATCCCGTACTGCTGGAGGAAGTTCCTTTGGGCGTCAGAAGGGATATGGTTTTTATGCATGATGGGGCTCCCGCCCATTTTAGTCAAGTAGCACGTCAGCATTTAACTGAAACATATGCAAATCAGTGGATAGGTCGAGGAGGACCACAGAATTGGCCCGCTCGATCCCCGGATCTCAATCCTCTGGATTTGTCTACTTGGGGCCATTTGCAGCATTTGGTTTATCGTACTCCTGTTCGCGATGTAGAGGACTTAAGAAACCGCATTATCGATGCGTGCAGGGTAATTAGAGAGACTCCAGGAATATTTGAGCGAATACGTGGCTCAATGCGCCGACGTCTAGACGCATGCGTAATGTCTGAAGGTAGACATATTGAACATTTACTATGATTTCTACATGTTGTATGTTTTGTTATTATTAAATTAGTTTTGATTATTCCCCTTTAATCATTTAATGCAGGTAGTAACTACAAAATAACAGTAAATCCAGTCCGCATTTATGACGATGTATCTCTGTAGTTGTTCGTAAAATAATTTTTTACTGCGAACTGGTTTAATTTGGGCAAAAAATTCAAGAGACATTTTTTTTTAGAATGAAACAGGCTATCGGAAATAATTTTTTAAATGGTAAAAAAATAATAAGACAAAAAATTACGTTGGAAATAAATTTTAGGGGTTGCGTTTTCCACCCCTTACTACCATGGGGTAAACCAAATAAATTACTGGCTAAGTGTCTTTTTGGTAGTAGAAAATGTCAGGTTAATTTCAATATTGTAACTTGTTTAGTGCTTGTGAAAAAAATTGTTAAACAAATTTTATGTACCCCCTTTAAGGGGCTGTATCTTAACAAGGGATGCTCCAATGAAGTTTCTTTATATGAAAGATCCTATCTTTTTTTCGATGAGGAATCACCCCCTTAAATGTTTTACACTTATTTAGTTACACCCTGTATAATTAAGAGAAAATATCTAACAAGTTTTTTATAAGCTTTCTCCGTGCTGAAGATAATTATTTTTAATTCAATGCACAGAGTTTTTGACGTTACTAATAATTACTTATCCATCTTCAATTTCACTCTGTCAATACGTAGGAGAAACAAAGCTTGATGACAAAATATTCATCAGAAGAGAGGCATATAAATAATATTTACGCTCCAAGCGTTTTATATCATTTTTATTTGGCACCCGGTATTTGCTAACAATTTGTAACTGCAGTCGAATGAACCTGGTTCACCTTTGACATGACGGTGTTAAATTTGAAAGTAGACTTGGCCGTATATTAACCAATGGCTCGCGGATAATAGCTACTTATGTTTTACAGCCTCTGAAAACCACTCATAAATAACTCTTGGTGACGTGTACATTAAATTAGGACTCAATTTATGACCAAACGACAGTGCATTAGGGAAAAACAATAACGATATTTCATTAGCCTGTCCTCTCCTCTCATATATTAAACGAATGTTCCAGGAGGCACGGTATTTTTTGCAAAATTATGCCACAAATCTGCCGTTTTAACAGTAATTAGTATTTTTGAAGTATTTTGCTCGAAAAACATTCCATAGCCTGACCTCGATATTTACTGTTTTACTCGTACATTTAATAAATTAATGTAGAATATTATTTAGTAATTTAGAATTTAGAAACTCGTATAATTAGAATACTTGTTAGTTAAAAAAAATACTCTTTCTCCACGACCATTAGCGAATGTAATAATCATTTTAAACAATGTAAAATTGCTCACTCTTAGAGTGTAGTTACAATATTTATTCTGAAACACTTGCTTCGTATGTGTTTTGCATGTATTTTCGTACTATAAGAAGGTATAGGTAATAGAATGAATATTCCGTAATCAAATTAAACGACTAGATTGCCATGGATTTCAAAACTGTCAGTGTCATGTGTAAATGACTGCGTCGTAATAATTATTTTCAGACAAGTTTTAATGTAAATAAAATAATGAGTGAAAATTCGAGTGAATCAGATATATATATAGAATTTGATAATAATTCACCTGAAATTACAAATTATTTAAATAATATAAGCGAGAACCTGCTGCCGCAAAAATCAAGACATGAATGTGAAATAATACATTAAATAACAAGGTTTGAAAACGACTCTTTGCACACGAGCGAGACATATTGGACAATAAATAGTCCAAGCATTCTGTCACGGATTAATGTTAAATTTGCAGAAATTATTATCTGGACAAAAAAAATATGACCGTATAGAAAATTAAATTTTAAATTGAGTTTCTCGTTCTTTAAACTCGATCCAATATGGCGAACATGGTTAAAAAAAATCGTAAAGTTGAAAAAAACGGTTTTTCTAAAATAACTAAAAAAATATAGCANGGCGTGTGCAAAATACCGTTTTCAGAGCGTGTTTTCCGTGCGCAAAACCCCCTTTTGCAAGGCAGCCGTATAAAAAGTATTATGCATTGTTAAGGGATTGGAAACAAGAAAAGAAAAAAATACTCCTTTTCGAAAATGTTTTCATTCCATTTTTCGGTAATTTATTAAAAATGGAAATCCTCGACTCTATGAATAATATATTCAATCCTAAAAGCAACGAAATGTGAAATAAGATATCGATATTTAAAGATACAAAAAATTAATTACTTTGTTAAAACACTCTTCTGAAAAATACATAGCTATGAAATCGAAGATTTGTACAGAAGAAAATGTTAAGCAATTCTTAGAAAATGCTCCAGATGAGACAGTGACGGCTCGTGATATTATGAATAGGTGAGGCCTCTGGCCTTTTTACTAGGTGAGCAAGAAAGAAAAAAAAAGCAGCGCGTGCAAAAATTTTTAAATTTTCAAGGTCAAACGACTAAATGCATCTGGAAATTTTTAGTTGGATTTACAACATTACAGAAAAAGTGATGTTCACGAGCAGAATTTTCATTCAGATTTTATTAAAAACACTACGCAACTATTTGGATATTTTATTAATCCGCTCTCAAATAATAAATAGGAATAAATTTCCACGTCATCTTTATTATAGAGATCTTCGCCAATAGTCCTACTATAATCGTAAATTAAAAAATTATGTTAATAATAATATCAGAATTTTAAAAATTTTATTTACAATAAAATTAACTAACAGAAAAAAAACAAAGTGATATATTTACCTAATAATTAACAAAATTGTTCCTACTTGGTTTATGAACATTAAAAAAAATTAAAAAATATAAAAACAAATTTTCATAAGGTAGACAACCAACTTATCTATTTACATATAAAACGCCGCCAGCTTTTCGTTTGCCTCCACTTTTTACAAAATATTTTAAAAACATACCTAGTGAATGTTTTTATAAAACAGGTTTATTCGTCCGCCTTTTAAATTTGCAAATTTACTTACAATGTCTTCATAAAATTGAGGATCGGCACTAAGACTTTGCAATAGTTCTTTTTCTATCGTCATTGTTTAAGCGCACTTGTGTCATCGTATTTTTTAAGTAGGTACCGAAGTCTTAATACGCTTAAGACACAAAAAGTTTCTTTCTACCGAGACACTTGTTGCAGGAATTGTTAAAACTGGGCAAAACAATTCGTATGTTTCTGAAAATACCATTTTAAATTCCTTGTATAATATTTCTATCGTTTTTTGAACTTCTAAATTACGAAATTGTTCTCTGTACAAAATATTAAGTTCGTTTTTCAACTTATCTATTTCAACAACGTTTGGATACATTTGTAATAATCATTCAAACGGTTTTTCGGGAAGTTTGTTAGCATTTACGGGAAATTTTGAGGGATCTATTAAAGCAAAAAAAATAATTTTATAAATTCCCAAAACGAGTAGGTACTTAATTAAGAGGGAACATATTTCGAAAATATTTCTAATTCGTCGCAACTTGCCCCATTTACTTGGTAGTCCAGGTAATATTTTTCGCATAATAATTAAATTTTTCTTCCGTTTCTTAATTCAGAAATTCTTTGACTATTGATTTTAATTTGTTTAGAGCAGTAGTTTACGTCATTACGTCTTGAAAAAGGTGTTTCAAGAGATAAAACAATGTTGTGAGATAGTTTCATTATTAACTACCTATGTAGGTATTTGATAATATAATAAGTATCTATTAAATTACGTTAAATTTAGTCTTACTTTGTTTTGTTGTAAGGAAGATGTTTTTTATTTACTTTAAATTAATATCTGCCTTGTCCTTATCTTTAAAGCCTTTGTACTATCTCTCCCGCTGAGAACAGACACTACCCGCATATTATGCGACGCGTACATTAATCGCGACATCGACGGCGCGAACTGAAACACTAAAACTGTAAGCAGCTTTGAGCAAGCCTCAGTTCCCTTCTAAATCAGGTTATTTTAACCGCCTCGCGTGGAGGGGGGACTGTAGCATATTGTAGGCAAGTGTGACGCACCTAGAAGCAAAGAACTTCTGGCCTCACTGTGGTGGGGACTAGTGGGGAGTAACAGTATCCAATGTCGCGCCAATGAAAACCGCGAGCGGCGAAATATTCAATATTCAAACAATTATTTTATACTGTTATTTTGATTTTTTGATAAATGCAATAGGCAGGTAATTGGAAATTAGTTTACCTAACTGTTTATGTAGGTCAATAGTAGAATGGTGGTATTAAAATATTCGGTGTGAGAGCCAAATTTTATATTTTCATTTTTTTGCTCGAAAACGACCGCAGATACGAGAAAATTGCAAGAGACAAAAAAGTTTCTAAATTGAACAAGGAATTAAACTTGTTCTAGAAAATATCAGTGGCGTAGTGGAAGAATGTTTGGGGAGGGCTTAAAGGATACCCGGTCTCAGTTGCTTCATACGACGATATACAGGGTGTTAAAAAAAGACTGTAAAATATTTAAGGATGTAATAGTATGAACCAAAATAAGCGGAAAAGTCTCAATAAACATGGGTCCGCAAAGTAACAGTTGCGGAGATATGGAATGTTTTATGTTTTTTATCCCTTTTTTTATTTTGCAAAAACGTTGTGTATTTTCTTATAATAGTTGGTTGATGTTTAGTGAAATAAACAGTACGTATTTGACAGTTGTTCTCAGTGCACAAGTTTTCTTTCGCTATGGCTGGTTAAGCGCGACGTCTTTATGTTGACCCTTATCCAAATCGCCAGATTCCTTCACAACGCATGTTTGGAAGAATTCACCAAAGATTGCGTGATACCGGTTCCTTGAGCAAACAGTGCCATTTATCCGGAAGACCAAGGTCGGTATCCACTCCTAGAGCAGAAGAAGAAATTCTAGCACTGGTAGAGCAGAATCCAGGTACGAGTGTGCGGAGAATATCAGCCGAGGTAGGAATTAGTGGTCCTCTTGTTTGGAGAATCCTTCACGAGCAACTGTTTTATCCACACCATGTGCAACGAGTACAGGCCTTAAATCCAATAAATGATCATCAAGCACGTTTGGTTTATTGCCGCTGGTTTCTACGCCATGATGCTGAAGACCTTCGTTTTCTTGCAAACATTCTTTTTACTGATGAGGCCGGGTTCACAAGAAATGGAGTGTTTAATTTTCACAATACGCATATTTGGGCCGACGAAAATCCTCATGCTCTAATAGAATCTGGACATTAGGCACGTTTTTCATTAAACATTTGGATGGGTATTATTGTAGGTGACAGGTTTCTAGGTCCTGTTGTTTTACCAAACCGATTAACAGGCGCTGCTTACCTCAACTTTCTGCAGAACACACTGTATGCGTTTTTGCAAGACATTCCTTTGAATCAGAGGCAACAAATGTGGTTCCAGCATGATGGTGCTCCAGCTCATTTTTCCATGGCCGTTAGAGAGCATTTACACCAAACTTTTCCACTTAGATGGGTAGGAAGGGCCGGACCTGTTTTATGGCCTCCAAGATCGATCGCCTGATCTGAACCCTCTAGATTTCTTTGTTTGGGGATATTTGAAGACATTAGAGTATGGTACTCCTGTAAATAGCCTGGAAGAGCTGCAGCTACGGATTAATCAAAAGTGTCAAGAAATCCAAACCAAGGAGGGTGTTTTCGAAAGAGTTCGAATATCGTTGAGACGAGGATGTCGTGCCTGCTTGGAAATGGACGGAGGGCACTTTGAACATCTTCTGTAACTTTGTTTTTTGTTTGTTAAAAGCTTCCTTTGTCGGTTAATTCCTAATAAAATAAAATGTTTGAAAATCGATTAGTGGTCCATATCTCCGCAACCGTTGCTTTGCGGACCCATGACTTTTCTGCTTATTTTGGTTCATACTATTACCTCCTGAAATATTTTACACTCTTTTTTTAACACCCTGTATTTAGCTACAAAGATAATAAAAATCGTAACTTAAATAGCAATTTTAATAAAATGCAGTTTTTATTTTTAGGTCATTGGTGTTTTGGGGGCTTGCCGCAAGATTGAGCCTTACAACATTAAAATTTCCGACATTAATAATTTGGGATCCGCAATACTAATTGCAATTCCTAATATAAGAACTAAAAAACCAAGAGAGTTTACAATCTCGAGAGTTTTATAATATTATAAAAAATACTGAGCCTTGACACCTTATAATGTTCCTTCTGATAATTTTTTTATTAATTTCCAAAAAAATAAATGTTCACGACAAGTAATCGGGATAAATAAATTAGGCATTATGCCTAAACAACAAATTACTACATTTCTGAATCTAGACAACCCACAAGAGTATACTGGCCACTATTTCCGCCGTACCTCAGCGACTACGTTGGTAAATGCATGGAGGTTGGCAGTCTTCTCAAGTGGCAGAAGGATACATCGAAAATTCCCCCTCAACCTCCAATTCTACATGCTACACGACTGTTAAGTCTGTCTCTACAAATCTGTTTTGAAAAATATTACAGAAAATATATCCAGTGCACCAGTTTTTAATTTCAGTAATTGTACCAATACTATAATAAATATAAATATTAATACAGTGTAATACAAATGTCTCAATAAATAACTTATTATGTTTAAATTTAATTTAATTGGTTTTTATTAATAGTTTTTGCTTGTGGAGAAAATATAGTATGTTACTCGGTTAGAATGAAAAAAATCGATACCTACTTGTGGTTCCTCGATCCTCACCGGTGTGGTGTGAAAACAGCAGCCAAAGATAGCTGCCAAATCCTACGAACTTACCTGAACGGCCATAGACGTACGTATCAAGAGGTGCGAGAGATACAAGCACAGCGCATGCGCATAATTTCCTTATCCATTTGGCGATCTCGTTGTTCGTGCTATATAACTAATTAGTTTCATAAAAACATACATGCAATTTGAAATTAAATTCAAAACAGTAGAAATGCTATAAAATATCGGAATAAAGAAAAAGTATTACAAAAGTACAGTGACAATGTTCTCATTTTATAGGTATACTAAATGTATAAATTAGTATTTACAATTTACAAACAATTGATATTTGCAACTTTTTATAAAATATGTGTATGTTTGTATATGTTTATTCGTTTAGCAACCTACTATGATGGTAATCAGTGGATAATCAGTGGATTATTCGCTTAAATTATGAGCAACTTGCAATGAGTTCTAGATGAAGAAGAACTATCGGAAATTTAAAAAAAACTTCAATTTTTCCCAAACTACGTTCAGGAACATTTTTTAGTTTAGTGATAAAATTACTAAGGTGCTAAAGCCTATATTATAAGGGACTTGCATTGGACTTCAGTGAGTGAAATCGAAGGAAAACTACTAGAAATTTCAAAGAAAATTCGGTATCTCCCAAATTACACTATGGAGCACTTTTTTGCTTGGGATGCTATCTCCTGAGTTATTAGAGAATATCTCCATAAAATTTGAATGACTTGCAATGGGTTCCAACAGGTGAAATTGAAGGAAAACTATTGGAAATTTCAAAGAAAATTAGGTATTTCCTAAACTACAATCTGGAGCACTTTTTCACTCGGTATGCTGACTCTTGAGACATTAGAAAACATCCCGTTAAAATTTCAACGACTTGCAATGAGTTCCAGAGGATGAAATTGAAGGAAAACTATTAGAATTTTCAAAGGAAATTCGGTATCGCCCAAAATACAATCCAGAGCACTTTTTCGTTTAGTATGCTGACTCTTGAGATGTTAGAAAAGATCCCATTAAAATTTGAACTACTTGACATCCCAGGGGATGAAATTGAAGGAATACTATTAGAAGTTTCAAAGAAAATTCGGTATCTCCCAAGCTATAATCCGGAGCACTTTTTCGCCTGTTATGCTAACCCAGGGGTTAACAAAATTATAGTCTTTCTTTTTTGAATACCAAACCTGTAAAAGAAATAACTCTAAACGAGACAAAAACTTGTGCCCCGGGGTTGGACTCCGTGGTAAACGATATGTTAAAAAATCTAACAACTGAAATAAAATCATATTACTAAACAGTTTCAACAAAATATGGAATGAAAATAATTATCCTGATAAATGGAAATAGGCTATAGTTGTTCAAAAAGATAGTTAATAATCGGTTGATGTGAATCCTGGAAAAACAAAATATTTTAGTGCCATACCAATCTGGTTTTAGAAAAGGCAGATCCACGTTGGATCATCTTGCTGCGACGGAGAATTCTATTCAAGATGCTTTCTGGAAAAGAAAGCTTGTGTTGCTGTCTTTTTTGACATAAAGGGTGTTTATGATACTACCTAGCGATATGGTGTTTTACAAAAAAATGTATAAGTACGGTTTACGTGGTAGACTCCCATTACTCACAAAATCTGTTCTGAGTGACAAAAAATTTTGTATCAGAATCGGAAATACTCATTCTGAGATTTACACTCTAGAAAATCCATTTTCCCCTATTCCCTATTGTTCCCTATTCGCCCTTGCTATAAACGAGATTCATAATTCAATCTCACGATATCTCTATCATCGACAGATGATCTTTCGATTATGTTCTGGGAGAAATCACCCGAAAACTACAACCTGCAATAAATTCCATCATTAAAAACGGTGAGGATATAGGCTTCACGTTTGCCAAAGAAGAAATGCATTGCATTCTTTTTGGCTCAGAAAATCGCATTATGATCCATGTCCATTGTCCAGTGTCCTTGTCCATTGTCCTTGTCCATTGTCCATTGTCATCGTCCATTGTCCGTGTCCATGTCCATTGTTCTTGTCGATTGTTCTTCTCCATTATCTTTGTCTATTGTCCTTGTCCAGTGCTCTTATCCACTGTCCTTGTCCATTGTCCTTGTCCAGTGTCCTTGTCCCGTGTCCTTGTAAAGTGTCCTTGTCCAGTGTTCTTGTCGTTGTCCTTACCTATCGTCCTTGTCCATTGTCCATTGTCCTTGCCCATTGCCCTTGTCCATTATCCTTGTAAATTGTCCATTGTGCTTGTCCATGTCCATTGTCATTGTCGATTGTTCTTGTCCATTATCTTTGTCTATTGTCCTTATTCATTATCCTTGTCCATTGTCCTTGTCCATTATCCTTGTCCATTGTCCTTGTACATTGTCCTTGTCCATTATCCTTGTAAATTATCCATTGTCCTTGTCCATGTCCATTGTCCTTGTCGATTGTTCTTGTCCGTTGTCCTTGTCCGTTATCCTTGTCCATTATCCTTGTCCATTGTCCTTGTCCGTTCTTGTCCGTTGTCCTTGTCCGTTATCCTTGTCCATTGTCCTTGTCCATGGTCCTTGTCCATTGTCCTTTTCCAGTGTCCTTGACCATTGTCCTTGTCCATTGTCCTTGTCCAGTGTCCTTGTTCATTATACATAGATAAGGACAATGGACAAAAATGTATTTTTCTGATCGGGGGATAGAACAAAATGTCAATAACAAAAGTTATGCGAAATGAATCCGGCGAATAAGAAACATTTCTGAGTAAAATTCAACTCTATGTTTTGGGATGAAGCCGAGCTACGAACTTGAAAACTATTTCCACTGATTTCTGTTTATCGATTTATAGAAATAAAAAAAGTATAGACTTTCTCTAATATTGTACATCGCCGACTTTAGTGGGACACCCTGTATATGTTTGACACCATAATTTAAAAAAACACTGTATTTAATGAAGAACATTAAATGAAATTGTTTTTAAATATTATTTTCCATGAAGTGTCATTCTTAGATTATAACTGTTGCAGTGTAGAATAATCAAACAATTATCTAAATGATATATGTATTCCCTTATATCCATATACAAAAGATAAATGAACTTGGCATATAAATGTATCACTACTGCAGTGTCACAATACATCGGTCTGCTAATTTATGAGGTTGGTGCACTTAAAAGGTGAAAACTGAAGATTTATTAATTTATTATTCAGGATCTTCTCCAGGCAATAGGTTTTACTCTTAGCATGGTTAACTGGTAACAAAATTTAACATCCTCAAGTTGTTTAAAAAAAATCTAAGTACGTATATTTTTTCAAAAATTCTTTTTAAATTTCTATATAGGTAAAGAGTAATGTTATTTATGTTTAGAATTCGCAGAAATCATTCAAAAGCGTTACATAATACTTTTTTTACTTTTACAGAAAAAAAGAAAGCTTGTGTTCTATATGTTTTCTAAATATTAAAATGTGTGTTTTTAAAGATATTATATTTCTAAATTATGGTTCCAAACATAAGAGTAGATATAATTAATTTGAGCAATGCTGATCTTTCCCAAAGCGAGGTTTTCCTTATTTTCTGTACACTGTAAAAAAAATCGATGTGAAGGAAAAATGGAGTGAATCCATTGAGAGATCTTGATAATTTTACTCATTCTACATTTGAACTAAAACTGAGTATTTTCACTCAAATATATGTACCCGTTAAATAAATTCTCCAGATAAACTCGTATTTAGTACACTTGTACCTAAATCGGAGTAAATGTCCTCATTATTGAATGACCCCACCCCATTCTATGGTAGTCGTGGGTTATCTTTGCCTACTCCCATCGTCCCCATTAGGTCATCGCGAGGCAATTTATTCGTCCGATCAGTTAACCAATTCTTTTAATCGAGACCTAAAATATTGTCTCTAAAACAGATCTATGTAGAAACCACTTGGCAACTTAGTAGTTTATGACTTCAACACAATGATATTCAAATTAAAATTTAAAGAGAATATAAACCAAGTCTGTGTAAAAAATTACTCAATAATACTTAAATTTAGAGAGAAAGTCAATTCTTAATTGGTTTTTACATACTCAGAATAGAGTCAAAAGTCACTCACTTGATTGTTAGCAGATACTCGGATTTAAGTAAAATTCACTTCTGTTGCAATAGTTTCACTCATAAAATTTTAGTTGTACTTACACTAAGGGAGTGAATATTTCACTCAATAGGGTGTGGACAGAAATTGATACATTATTGAATAAAATTGAGTGAAATTGAGTGAATGTTTTTTGCAGTGTATCTGAGGGCGGTTTTTCGCAATTTAAAAAAACATAGGGTGATGGCGGAGCAATTTTGGCCCCGGATTATAGTCTTTGGAACAGAATACTTTTTTTGTGTAAGTGCCTGTGTTATTAGCAAAAATTCTGAGCTGGTATACAAACCTCTCCACCCATGACAAAAAGATTGTTAGTAAGAACACAACACAGCATTTTCTACAAAATTTAGATACTGATTTCTTAGATTTCAAACTAAGGAATTTTAAAAGGAATATCCTGTAATTATTGTAATTTCATTTCCAACAATAATACATGTCTACTTAAAAAATTATATAACCCAATACTTGTTTGAATTTAATATTTTAGAGAATTAGAATACAAATAATTTCTGTAACCGTCAACTTCCGGCCATCTCTAAGAGAACTCTTCTCGGAGCATACATTAAAAACAAGAAGTTTTCAATCTCACAGGATTCTGCATTATGCCCACCACATATGAATATGGAAATTGTAACTTGATGCTATCTGTACGGTAGCATCTAGTCTACCCACACAACTGAACCCGGCACACCTGTGGCAATGCACTATATCATAAACACACACCCTCGCTGTAATTATTTATTTTGTTCGTCTTTAATCGGCCAAGAGAGTTTTAATCTTTCTGGAGATAAATTAAATTAACGTTCCATTCAAGTGAATGGTTTCAGGTTTTTTATACTTCCACTACAGTTGTTTGCTGATAATTTAAGAGCTTAAAATATTCCCCAGTATTTGTTAGCAGTATAAATTTATAAATTACTACCAAGGTTATTCTTTATTTTTAAGAGTTGCTAATTAAGACGAGCAAAAATGTTTCAGTATTCATTTTTTGTTAACAATATAGTCGTATTCATTGATTTATTTTTTCTCAGTGGACAATTTTTTATTAGGAAAAAATAATTTTAATAATGCAATCTAAAGGCTCGGTCAAACAGGAAGCGGACTGTCCGCGCGGAACGTTGTGTAACATAAAGGCGGGTATCCACTTGTGGCAATACTCTGTAACGTAACAACGAACATGTTACGACCTGTTGCAAAAGGTGACACGGTTCGCTGCGAAAGTATGTGTGGTTTTGGTCGTATCATTCATTCCGTAACGTAACAAAATAAGGTTACGAGACGACACAGGAATATAAACTCGCAGTATGAACCTGACTGCAATAATGGATTCGTCACTGCAACTGCAGTTAGCAGCAGTGTCATATATTTTAGATTCATCATACAATTTTGAAGAATAAGAAACGGAAATCTCCGGAAATCTTTTCTTTACTCCACTTCATGGCACAAACACAGAAAAACACACTCTTCCTAGTCACTGCAGAAAATTGACTGACCCCAGACCATATACAAAAGACTGACGAAACAAAAAATAATACAAAATCACATGTGCAACAGGCAACGTTACGGCCAAAAGGGTAACCCCGTCTCAACATGTGGCAGAAACTACTGTTGCATCCATTTGATGCGACGACTAAAAACCGACAACTGATGGTTCGTCGCGGATTAGTTACGCGTGTCAAATTTATTACACCTACCATGCAACAATTTTCCGTCTCCACTAGCTGTAACGTAATATGTTCGGTGTTACGTTACGGGGCATTTGACACAAATTGATACCCGCCTTTAGATAGCATTATTCTGGTTAAGTAGAAAGCGGTCTGCCGCAGCGGACCAATCTAGTTCGCAGCGGACAGAGGAGCACTTGTGATTTTCTACAAAGTCCGCGCGGACTGGAATGGCTTACGAAACGGAAAAATTAATAGATGTTGTGCGGGAGGTGTTTTTTAATATGATGTTCATCATCCGGACTACCTTTTTTCATTTATATCATGCATTTCGTCTTGCTTGACTCAAAGCGAACAGAAGAAGCAATTCTTCTTTGTCAGAGGAACTGCTGGACATGTTGAATTGAGAACAACAACAGAAAACACGAGTTCATGAAGGAATGTATTGGAGAAAACAATACACACTCTTGAAAAGGACTGATTCCGCGGCGGACTGTGGTCGTTCCGTCCGCGCGGACAATCTGCCTCCTGTTTGACCGAACCTTAAAATATATATAAATTGAGTTATTTTGGAAAAATTAGAAAAAACATAAAAAAATCTATTTCACACAGTACAAAAAACACTGAATCGTCGATATTGAGATTTATGGAGTTTTGTCAAATTTGAAATTGCGAACTGTCAGAAATAACTCCATTAGAAAATATAGCGGATATGTTACAGGACTGGGCATATAATATGAAAAAGAAAAATGGGGAAGATTACAAAAGATATGCAGTTAAAATAATCTGGAATTCAACTGCAACGATGATTCAAGAAAAATATTTCATTGAATCCTTTTACCGAACTTTTAGAGAAGCTCGTGTCACAAGAAACAGTAAGAGAAAGGAATTACAAGATATTCCAGGGAAAAGAAAGGTATTTACTATAGCAATAGACAAGGAAAATACAATAAACTAAGAATGGTAAAATTGTGGAATATAAATGAACCAGAAGGATTACAAAAAAGATTATTTCATATAGCTTTTTATGAATTGTGTTAGAGGGGAAGAGAGGTTACAAACTGTAAATTTTACCATTTTAAAAGTGAAAAAAATCAAGATGAAACCCCAACAGGAAGAATTGAATACAATTCAATATTTTCAAAGACAGCACAAGGCGGATCGAAAAAATTGACAGACAGCAAATGCATAACAAAAAATAAGAACGATAAAAGTATTTGTCCCGTTACAATGTTAAAATTATTACTCTTAGTAAAGAGAAACGAAAACATAACATCCGATCGACTTTTATTAACTCCAAATCCCTTTACAAGCACATACTCTAAAAGTTGGTATAAAAATGTAATTATTACATCTACATGGACAACACAATCTGCAGCTAAAATTGGACTGGACATCACAAATAATAAAATTACAAACCATTTAAACCGCGCCAGGACAGTTTTTCACTTAGCCAAAGCCATAAATGACCAACAACAACATGTACGGAAACTACACAAAAAATATTGAAATCAGTACACCAAACCAAACAATTTATAATATGTTCTTTCAAATAATTTGAATAAATAAAGCTAATGATTGTTATTCGTTCACATAGAATAAAGATATTTATTTTTGTTGTTCATTCACTTAAAATTGCAATATATTTGATCGTTAATTTATCTTGCCAAAAACCACGCGAGAGTAGGGTATAATTGCGGTCTCGGTGTCTCCCCCCTCCACTTTCTGGCTTGGGATGACCTTGAGGCCGAAGGCCGATGACGTTTGTGTATGGATGACCTTGAGGCTGAAAGCCGGAAGTGACGTAGGTTGGTGACTTTCATTTGACCTTGGATTGCAGTTAACCTTGAAATTAGATTTGTATGGTATCTGAGATAGGAGGAATTTTACACTTGAGGCCGAAGGCCGATGACGTTGGTGTATGGATGACCTTGAGGCTGAAAGCCGAANTGACCCCAGACCATATACAAAAGACTGACGAAACAAAAAATAATACAAAATCACATGTGCAACAGGCAACGTTACGGCCAAAAGGGTAACCCCGTCTCAACATGTGGCAGAAAGTACTGTTGCATCCCTTTGATGCTAAAAACCGACAACTGATGGTTCGTCCCGGATTAGTTACGCGTGTCAAATTTATTACACGTACCATGCAACAATTATCCGTCTCCACTAGCTGTAACGTAACATGTTCGGTGTTACGTTACGGGGCATTTGACACAAATGGATACCCGCCTTTAGATAGCATTATTCTGGTTAAGTAGAAAGCGGTCTGCCGCAGCGGACCAATCTAGTTCGCAGCGGACAGAGGAGCACTTGTGATTTTCTACAAAGTCCACGCGGACTTGAATGGCTGACGAAACGTTCGTCATCCGGACTACCTTTTTTCATTTATATCATGCATTTCTTTTTCGTCTTGCTTGACTCAAAGCGAACAGAAGAAGCAATTCTTCTTTGTCAGAGGAACTGCTGGACATGTTGAATTGAGAACAACAAAAGAAAACACGAGTTCAAGAAAGAAAGTATTGGAGAAACAATACACACTCTTGACAACGACTGATTCCGTTGCGGACTGTGGTCGTTCCGTCCGCGCGGACAGTCTGCCTCCTGTTTGACCGAACCTTAAAATATATAAATTGAGTTATTTTGGAAAACTTAGAAAAAACAGAAAAATCAATTTCAAAAAGCACAAAAAACACTAAATCGTCGATATGGAGATTTATGGAGTTTTGTCAAATTCGAAATTACGAACTGTCAGAAATAACTCCATTGGAAAATATAGCGGATATGTTACAGGATTGAGCATATAATATGAAAAAAAACTGGGGAAGATTACAAAAGATATGCTGTTAAAACAATCTGGAATTCAACTGCAAAGAGGATTCAAGAAAAATATTTCATTGAATATAACATTTGATCCTTTTACCGAACTTTTAGAGAAGTTCGTGTCGCAAGAAATAGTAAGAGAAAGGAATTACAAGATATTCCAGGGAAAAGAAAGGTATGTTCTGTAGCAATAGACAAGGAAAATACAATAAACTAAGAATGGTAAAATTGTGGAATATGAACTAGAGGAATTACAAAAAAGATTATTTCACATAGCTTCTTATGAGGGGTATTGGAGGGGAAGAGAGGTTACAAACCGTAAATTTTACCATTTTAAAAGTGAAAAAAATCAAGATGGAACCTCAACAGGAAGAATTGAATACAATTCAATATTTTCGAAAACAGCACAAGGCTGATCGAAAAAATTGACAGACAGCAAATGCATAATAAAAAATAAAAACGAAAAAAGTATTTGTCCTACTCTTAGAAAAGAGAAACGAAAACATAACATCCGATCGACTTTTATTAACTCCAAATCCCTTTACAAACACAAACTCCATAAAAATGTAATTACTACATCTATATGGACAAAAGAATCTGCAGCTAATATTGGACTGGACATCAGAAATAATAAAATTACCAACCATTCAAACAGCGCCAGGACAGTTATTCACTTAGCCAAAGCCATAAATGATCAACAACAACATGTACGGAAACTACACAAATAATATTGAAATCAGTACACCAAATCAAACAATTTATAATAACTGTTCTTTCAAATAATTTGAATAAATAAAGCTAATGGTTGTTATTCGTTCGCATTCAAAGATATTATATTCAATAAAGATATTTATTTTTGTTGTTCATTCACTTAAAATTGCAATATATTTGAGTTAATTTATCTTGCCAAAAACCACGCGAGCTTTCATTTCATCGATAAATTTATTTTTAACTAAAAATTTTGCCAATCAGTAATTTTGCTCAAAAAACTGGCATTTGACAAAATCGCTCGACCTTTGGTATCGCGATTTTTTCATGTCAGTTTTTTCCGTAAAATTACTGATTGGTAAAATGATTTCGTTACAAAGAGAAATTTACCCGATAGAAAGAAAAGTTTTTGTGATTTTACTATTGATAAAATATGACGCTTACAACCCATACAAAATACGTCCATTATTTTGTTTGAACTAAAGCAATGTNGAAATATATATGAACATTTAAGACGAAGAAGGATTGACCCTTTCTGTTCTATTTTAACATACATTCCTAAAGTAAATTTCAGTAAATATTTTTAGCCGTAGTTTGTAATACTTAAATATATAGGCATATTTATTAGACCCGCGCTCCACTTGCAACGCCATCTACAGATACACGCTCGGCCGCGTTACAAACTACTATTGTGAAATGAAAATCGCGACTACTGCCTAGGTCTCCGCTCGACCACGTTTTGGGGCCCGCGGTGGCGGGCGAAGCCCTATACAATTTAGGTATACCTACGCGGGGATACACGCGGGGCACAATACTCTTGTCTACGTGGGGAATCCTACATACCTACATGAAGATACCTGCATGGGGCCTAGGGGCAAAGTCCTAGATGGGGCAAAGCCCTAGGTGGGGGCAAAGCCTTATGTGACATCATTTTGAATTTCCCCGCCAAAAATGCTGCGCTCTGATTGGCTGGCGGGGAAGGGAGGGGGAAGGGAAAAGGTGGAGGAGTGGGGGTAAAATTCGTCAAAAACTGCTAATATGAACCTTCATAAGAAAATACATGGGATTTTGGCGTGATACGCCCATAGCATATCTACTATGTTGTATAATTGTTTTTTTGTATGTTGTACTTGTCTGCTTTTGTCAGTGTGAAATTTTTGGTTAGACAAAGCTGTTTTCGTAAAAATAACTTTAGACAATATCCCAAGTGTTATCATTATTATCGTTTTTCTGTTTAGAACTAAGCAGAGTACTTACAAATAGTTATATTCATGCTTGAAGAACTGATGAAAACCGGAACTTGTTAGAATGTTTAGTTTTTTAAATACTTAATTTTAACGTGGATACTGCAAACGCCAAAAAACGTCAAATAATGCCGAAACAATACGACTTAAACCCAAACTAAGGCTATATTGTTTCTTTAAGAATTGAAATTAATGTGTAATAAACAAACTACAATTTTAGAACGAAAAATGTTTTTAAATTTAATAAACTTATAAATGTTTATGTAAATAGTAATTAAAATTGATATAGGCCTCATTTATCCTAGGTACCGTAGGTATACCATATTTCATTAAAATGGGACAGTGTTTTAGAGTAATTTTGAAAGAAGTAAGTAAAATGTTTCAATATAGTCATGATATTAGCCTTAGATTCCCTGATATAACTATTTCAAATAAAAACGCCTTATATTAAGTTTTTTCCTTTCATCGACAATTTTAATCTAGATAAGCCATTTACATATATGTATATTTAATACAGATATTATCTAATTATTTTTTTTAACTAGGAATTGTTTAAAAAACGGTAAAGTTGTTCAATAATTAAAGAAAACCGCCCCGATATTAACATACCACAAAGTTTAGCAAGTAAAGGACAATAATTGCTAAGAACATTCTACGTAAAATATATTTAAAGCTCGAGAAGCCACCTGAAGAATTTTTCATCAATTAATAAAGGCTGGCACTAATTACATTAGCTATTAGCAGCGCCCTTATAATTATCCATCTTACCGCTAGGTGGTGAGTAGACCAGATGAGTAATTAAGGCAGATTAATTACTAATGGCTTAATATTCATCTGAGCCTATGCCTTTCTAAGCTGGCCCGATCTTTTACAGCTCATTTGCATTTTAGAATTGCGGAATCCATCTTGGCGGAGTTTTGTTTTAATGTCAGCCGTACAGGGGGATTATTCATGATTTTCTACCAGCCAACCCTTTTCCTATTCTATTTGCCCTTGCCTCTACTCCGCGAGAAGTTTCTCTTGTATAAAAAATATTTTTGTCTGTTGGTGACAGTTAAAAATGTGTATTCGCTCACAGATGAATTTCTTTTTTATATCGCTAATAACGCCTATAAATACATTAATAATTCTGTTAAAAAATTGCTTTTGTTTTATTAATAATACCATTTTTCATTGTTAATTTAAAAAGCTATTTTCGTCATTTAATTTGTAGTATCCACCTACTTTTTATAAGGAATATTTACAAATTAGAAAATTATTTTCTAAGGATATTATATCTATCTTGTTATATTAAACGAAGTGACACAAAAAAATAAATACTGACCTTACTTAAAAATAGGTATTCATGAATACAGGGTGGTCCGAATTTTATGCAGGAAACTTCTAGGGCAGATAGATCTCTTTAGAATAATATGTGTTTGCCTTATTGGTCTGGAACAAATTGATTTTTTGTTTATATCTCCGGAATCTATTAACCGATCTCAATAAAATTTGGTACAGATAATGTATGATAGTAGGCCTTACATTTCCTAAAATATGATGTTTAAATATTTAACCAGTGGTGTACAACTGGACAGGGGTCACCCTTTTTTACAAAAAAAACTACGCCACTGCATTTTATACAAGTTATTGTAACGGATTTATATTCTAATGCACAAAATACGTAAAAAAGGTAACTTGAATTTTTTCCCTAAGATTCGCCGTTTACAAGTTATTCATACCAATACAATCCCCTTGTGCAGACATTTCTACCCATAATATTACAAGAATATTAATTTATGTTTATGGTATAAAGTGAAATTTGTAAGCACATCAGCAAAATTCTTTACACTTGTTTCCACACCACCTTAGTTCCTTACGCATTTTAATTTCCCCTGGAAGCCTAACCCACTATCTTTACAAATAAGGACAACTTAAATCAAAATAATAATAAATGTACATTTACCAAAGGCGAAGGGTAGTGAATTTTCACAACCTGCATATTTGGTCACAAGAAAATCCTAATGAAATTCGTACAAGATCTTTTCAACACGAATTTTCTGTGAACGTGTGGCTCGGAATAATTCGCAATAAAGTTTGTGGACCCGTCTAAATTCCCAGTCATTTCTAAACTTTCTAGAAAACCATATATTTGAATTATTAGAGGATGTTCCATTAAAGCTGGATACAATTGATGGTGCTCCTGCGCATTCTGGAAGAATAATATAAGAATGGCTTAATTAAAATTATTTGGGTCGATGGATAGATAGAAGACTAAATGCCAATGTCAACCATAATTATGCAGAGGGTTCAGTGTCTTGGCCAGCCAGATTGACATATCTAAACCCCCTGGACTTCTATGTTTGGGGTTATCTGAAATGTAAAGTTTATTCTACTCCAACAGATACAAGACCACAACTACTGCAACGAATAGAAGATGAGTGTAATACAATTGTTGTAAATACGTAACGTTAATTTTGTTTCTTGTTTAGTTGCTGCTGCTTGGTAAATATATTTATATTATTGTTCTTATTTGTAGAGTATTACCTCACAGGTGGTGTAAATAATTTTGTTGATGTGCTTACAAATTGCACTTACTTTTAAGCATAAGCATAAATATTCTTGTAATATTATGGTTAAAAGTGTCAGCCACAAGGCAAGTATTGGTTTGAATAACTTGAGAACGGCGAATCTTAGGGAAAAAATTAAAGTTACCTTTTTTACGTATTTTGTGCATTGGAATATAAATATGTTACAATAACTTGTAAAAAATGCAGTGGCGTAGGTTTTTTTGTAAAAAAGGGGGTAACCCCTGTCCAGTTGTACACCACCGGTTGAACCTTTAAAGCTCATATTTTAGGGAATGTAAGGCCTACTATCATACATTATCTGTACCAAATTTTATTTAGATAGGTTAATATATTCCGGAGATATAAACAAAATATCAATTTTTTTTAACAAATTCAATACCCTGTATCTCTAAAATGGGGCTGTTCCAGACCAACGTTTATAAGGCAAACACATATTATTTTAAAGAGATCTATCTACTCTCAAAGTTTCCTGTATAAAATTCGGATCACCCTGTATACTAATAAATATTTTAATCGAGCGAGAACGACGGCGACGTGTCAAATTCTCACATCACACATCGTAGTAGGTGTTCGATGTAGCCACCTCCCTAAAGAATTGTGAAAAACATCATTGTCTAATAATCCGCGGTGAATAGTTTTCAGTACCATTGATATTTTTTAAATATTTCCAGAAATAAAAGATTTGCGAAAAACGAAAAAGCCATGGAACTAGACCACCGTGTCCTATCCACCTATCAGGATTTAAGTATAGTACATGTATAAAAACGCCTAGCAATAAAATTTAATGAGTACCATATGCGTCCCTAAAAAAGTTTTCTTCTAAAGGTAAAAAATTATTAATTAAACTGTATATAATTTGTAGATAATTTCTATTATATGTTCATTTGACCAACAACATATCTTAATTATTTATGTCTTCAAACAATTTTATTATACTCATATTGATGGTAAATTTCGTTTTGTTCCGTTTCAACAGGTCTCCAAAATGCCATATAGTATAATAAACAAAATTTCCCTCTTATTTCTCCCTTTTGCAGTTGTAATATGAATAATTAATAGAAGATGCATATAATAAATTAAAATTACTTGAATCACACCAAATTCCGCATTGCTGCACTGCACTGCTAGTCAATTTGTCAACCACTTGTCAACAACTCAGATTTATTGCCCAGTCGCCCACTGTAGCTGGGTTATACGCCCATTGCCCGCGCGCGCATTCTTCAACTGTTCGTATACATTTCTACCACTTCCACGTTTAGTTCGAGCAGACCTGTATATGTAGGTATATAACAAGTTTTTTAAAAGTCTATACGTAATAATTATCTTGTTGCTACAACTCACTGACTATTTGCATATAAAACAGATACGGCTATTCTCACAATGTAATAATATTGGATTAGCTTCTATGTATCAATGGTTTTCAATAGACGACTGAACACAGAACAAGTGACAGAATGACTTTGTTCCTAGAGCAATCCAAAACAGTTTCCGACAGACAGACTCATATTTCACCAATTTGTTAACTGTAAAATTCGAACTCGGAAAAATCAGTTTCCGAAAATTGCGTATTATTATTGCAAAAAGCGATGGATGTTGATGAAATTTATGGAAAAGACAGTCAATCCGAAGATCAATATGTGTGCCAAAGGCCGATTCGATTGACGGCGAAATTGTTTGCTTCATCAGGTATTTGTTAATTAATTTTGTTAGATTTTTTGCAACTAATTGTTTAATTACTAAACTTTAATTTAAGAAGTTAATATAGTAGATATAGGTTCTAATTAATCCAAATAAATGTATCGAAAAAGAAAAATTTAAAAAACTTGAAACTAATTTGCTGTTTGCAACCAACAAAGTAGTATGTACAAAACAGCGTTATAAATAAATTATTTCAGGGTCAGGCAAAAGCCGCTCGGAAATTCGCTCTTTTCTTTTTGCATTAAATAGAGATTATTTTAAGGTAATTTAAAAAAAAAGAAATTACCTACGCCTCTTTGTTCCCAAGATAGCTTTTTTATATAACGTTAGTTAATTGTTAATTAACTATTGGACGTATCGGACCGGTATTTTAGAGACAATTAAAGAAAATGTTACTTTTATTTTTAAAAAGTTCATTCATAGTCCATATGACTAAACAAAACTTTAGCTAAAAAGTTACTCTTCGGTAGGAATTATTTCCTGATGTAATACTTCTATTGTTATTTTGAATATGAATAATCAAATTGTAACAGCTAACTATTTTGTATGTGAATCGTTGAACTTGGTCTGCACAACATACTGTTCCAACAGGTCGGTGCTACTGCGCATACTGCTGTGCGGTCTATTAATACCCTACGACGTCTTTTTGTGAAAAGCTAATATTTTCTTCAACAAAGAAAACTATTTCTCGAAAGAGATTAAATATAGAAGTAAAAATAATGCAATAAAGATACAACAGGATGATAAAAATAAATTGAAATGATCTTATTTTATGCTATATGTTACAGGAAATTTTCTGTCCATCTTAGATTATTCTTTAAATTCATATTATTTTATAAAATGTTGAAATGTCTTGCCACTTCTATCAAATAATAAAATACTTATTCTTGTTCTAAATATTACCAAAACATAAGACATAATGTCTTATTTGAACTGTTGTATAAAATATTTCGTTTTTTTTCTAAATGTCATTTATTTTCTCTATAATATTGCATTAATATCATTTTCTAATCAGTCTTTGCTTTGCTACCCCCGAAGAACTCAAGGAAACAATAAATTTGTATGTTTGTATCGTTATCGTAATCGTTCTTATTTTTATTGGTTCTAACTATAATAAAATTTACCTATATATCAAAATAATGTTATTAAAGCTAATAAATCAAGGATGATATAAAAATATACCTAATTTAATATTATTCTACGGAATTTCCTATGAATATAATTATAAGTATACTTAATGTAATTTAGAAAAATAATAGCAATTCTTAAATGTTTATATTTATTGGAAACGTTTAAAGATGAACGAAGTTTTGCAAATTTTATAAGATTTCAAATAGACATAATGTTATTCTTAAATAGTGTCTAACAAGAGTTCATAATGTATGTTCACTATCTTCAGTAGGTAGTAAAAAATATAGTTTACCTTAAAAGTAAATAACCCTTTTGATCTCTTTTCCATTAACTATTTTGTTCTTAATTTGTTTAAAGTAAAATAGTACCTACTTAATAATTCCATTAAGGAAACATTTTGTATTTAGATTAAGATTATAATGGTGTACCTACTCATATACGGGGTGTAAGAAGTTTGACTGCCATTACTTCGGCATGAAATAAAGTAGCTAATCATAAATGAACAAAAAAGTTGTATATTACAAGGGTGTCAGATTAACAGTTTTCAAAATTCAGCGAGTATTAATATTGGGGAGTTTCATCGCAACGTGACAACAGCGCTTAACCTGCTGATGCACACCACGTGTGCACGCGGCAGACTTATCCTACGGAAAATGTAAACAACTATTATTGTAAAACATTTAGTAAATTTCAAGGCAATTGTTTTCCAGTTTTTAAATAAATAGGTAAAATAAGAAATATTGATTTTGTAGTACGAAGATAGTGTTGTGCTTAAATTTTAGCTCGAATTTTAGTAATTATGAATCTCTTAAAACAGCAATTTTACTTTTAATCAAATTGTGTATTTGAAAAATATGTAATTAAAGTACCCAAAGATTCACGTCGTCCAAATAACCATACGTATTAAAAATTTAGGTACTTACCAAAAAGCAAAATTCAGTAATTTTTAAACGCACAAGTACAAAACAAACTACAACATATGCTCAAAATGTCCACCACCATTTTCGATGCACGCACGACACCTTCGAATCCAATTTTCGCGCACTCGCTGGAAAACACCTCAAGAAAAGGAAATAGTGGTGCGCAAAAAACACTCCGACATGGTCGAATCCAGATACCAACTGAATTGTATATTGGTGGTTGCTGGATACTTTAGTACCTCGTATTAATAAACCGCCGCACCGTTGCCACATTGCTCAATATGAGTTCTATTGAATTTTAAATTTATTACAACGCTAATTATTTTTTAGAATTAAGCCTAAAGAAGTTCAAAAAAGTGATAAGCATTGTATTTTATGGTATTCTATGCACGCAGTTATGTCGATATTCCTTAATTAATCGAACTTTTGTACATCAAGTGGGAGATTTTGATCATTTTTTTCTCGGAAATGGTTGAGTTTAGGACCCATGTCATATAAGGTTTTTTTGTTTATTTTAACGTATTCTATCGTCTGTTACAATTAAGGCACTCAAATTTCTAACACCCTGTATGTGGTACAGAGTACCCCAGTTTTAATCTGCCAAATAAAGAAACATGGACAAAGAAAAAAGTTTTTATACCAAATTTAACACAAATTTAGCAATTTATAAACAAACAAGTATAATAAAAGGAACTTCTGACGTTTATCCCATGTACTGTAGTGTAAGAAGGGATATATTATATCTGTAATTTTTTAAATATATACAGGCTGTTACAAATTCGCTTCTCACTACAGGGATCTCGGAAACGGTAAGAGGTAGGAAGTAGCTTAAATGGGAGCAAAGTTGCGTAATCAGGGGACCAACATTATGCCCCTAAAAAATCAAGGCTAACATGATTAGTTTTCGAAATATTTGAAAAAAAACGATATTTTGGAAATCCGTTTTTGTTTCATCTCAGCCTTGTTTGAGGAGATATTGAAAAAAGATTAACACTTTCTCATGGTCACTTTTTGCCCTCTATCGAATGGCACGTTCAATTTTTATATGTAACGTCTTTCGTCTCTCTAGGACCATCATCAACTTCATTTTTTTAAATACGACTGTGGAAATTTTATTACATTTTTTGAAAGCCTTCATTACCCCCAATACTGTACTGCTTCAGCCTGAACCAAATTCAGACGTTTTGTCTCGAAAAATTCATCTTCAGTGTATTCGTTCCAAATTTATCTAAATTTTTTATTTAGATTTATTTNTCATTTTGAATTTGTGGCAGGGAAGCTTAGAGTATTAGTTATGTCCCCTATACATTTTATCGATCTAACTTTATTATTGCTAGCTGTGAGTGTCTGGGAGGCACTGATTTAGAAGACATTTTTTTAATACAAAATTTTATATTACCTTTTTTTTGCGGTGCATAAACCCAAAAATTTCTACTAACAACCTTTCTGGTGGCCCTTCTTTTTTTTGATAATATAGTTCATTACTCAAGATAAACTTTTTTTATTTTGCCCATGCAAACTTCAGTTTATGGGTAGTTCTAGATATTAGGGAATTTTAATTGGCTGACTTTGTAGCTCCTTAATTTAGCAATGAAACTCATGTTTCGGCCAACTCGCGAAACAATTAGTTACAGCTTTGCGGTTATTGCCGGTTTATTATATTATTATAATAATATTAAATATGTTTTAGATGATATTACATAAAATTGTTAAGTTAGCTTGCATGCATTAATTTATTAACATTTTTGATACAAAATATATATTTACTTCGGGATTTTGGTAAAATACATCGAAATTATCACTTTTCTTATTACTTCCCTGGATTTAAGTAGACTTCACATACAAATCATCCTGAATTAGTATTTTTGTAATAAGTTTGAGGGATGAAGTTGTTTTTACTAAACCAGGACCAATTGGGAGTCGTAAAATATTCTACCAACGTTGACGATATTTTCAAAGACTGACAGTGAGGGAAGTAATGTCGATAGCACCAGCATTTTAAAATCATCAAATATGGCTAGTTTTATGAATGAGCTGACATTGAACATAGATATGACTTACTGGACGCGCTTGTATATAGATTCCAAGGAACTATTTCCAAAAGAAGAAAAACGACGAGAAAAGATGAGAAAGATGAATAAAAATTACACTATAACAGAAAGAGATCGGAACTGGAAAGAAGAAACTGAAAAGAGAGGTAAAGAAAAAAACGAATAGCCTAAAGCCGAAAAAACAATCAACGTCAGAGTCAAGTATGGCTTTAAGGGTACCTAGCACTTTTGATTTTTGAATTAATAAACATTAATAATTCATTATTCTATATATATTTTTTTATTAACCTTACTTCGGCTGGATACGTCGTTTCCCTGACCCTGACAGCTACAATAAACAAGTATACAATATATATTTTTTAATTCCAGGTTAATTTATGAAATTCGTGGTGCTCAAAATATAATACATAAGTTGTCGTGTAAGATGATCGTTTGTGACTAATATTTGAGAATTATTGGGAGAATCGGCAACGTGGGCTCGCCGCGAGGACGTCGAAGTAGGACTTTGAGCCCCACGTCGAGCGCCATGTCGTGTAATATGATCGGAAGGTTGTGTTTGGTCGACATGGGTCCTTGGTGGAGACATCGGGAGTTCTAATAGAGCTCCACGTCGGGCGCCATGTCGTGACCTATGATCTGGGATATCAGTTCCTTTGACCTGGGTCCGCGATAGAGACGCACGGAGTTCAAGTGGATCGTCNATCCAATATGGCGTATAAAATGGAAAATGTGCCATAAAATTTATCCACGTCCAACCATAATCTTTTTTTTTTATTTTGAGGAGGAACAGAAATCACTTAAAGTTTGTTGCAACGTCCGTCGCGTCGCTGTTATATCCTGTAGATCAGTTTTGTTTTTTAAGTTATGAAATAGCAATTTGATTTTTTTTTTCTTTTATTAATCGAAATCTAGAAGCTATTCAGTTAAATTAACAGAATACAATTTTTATGCAGATTTTTTAAGCAATTGAAAAATTCAATTATTATTTTTAAAAAGAAGTAGAAATATATAAAAAAATGAACTCGAGATTCCTTCCGCGTGTCACTGATGCATGAAACAACCATAATATGTGATTTTCGTTACACACCCCTATCGCTGTACCAAATTTTAATTTGATTTCTATTGTTTCTGAGGTATTAATATTACTCAACTAGGCATTATTTATTTCATGAGAAAATATATTAATACTGAGCTAAATTTGCCAAAATAAATTACTTTCAATTAGATATAAAAAGTACCACATCGAAATGATACGTTCTCAGTATTTTTTGTCGGAACTCTTTGCCAAAAACCGACAAAGGTGAATGTGTGCTCGCACACGCAAGGGTAGGTATAATTTGTACACGCACTCTGTCCAGTTGTCTCGGCTTATTAGTTATACCAAGTGTTGGGGTTCGCTAAAAAAAAATCTATTATATCTAACTGACCCTATAATTAGGTTTCAGGCTAAATTTAAACGCCGTGGAAGAGAGGATTTATAAATTGAATAAAAATCGATGCGAAATAAATTATCCCCTGATAGATCATATACAGGTACGTCACTAGACGACTAATTGGCGAATCTAAAGAAGAATTTTTTTTACTAAATAAATTTAGTTAACTTTAAACCATCTTAACTCATTTTTTTAAATGGAACACCCTGTATATTTTTGCGCAACGTGATGAACAATTTTGTTTTCTTTCAAATGGTATAATGGTTCCCTGTCTCTTCTGGTTTTTATTTAAGTATTTACTGTTTTTTGTGTAGTCAACGGATATCGCACAATTTCTTGCGAGGATGGCTGTGAAATTTTTAGTGAAACATCAAAATAAACACCTAATCTGTCACTAGTTTATTGTTGTCAATGTAACACATACCGTGAATGTTTATTTGAATATTATTTATTGTTAAAGAATGGCAAACGTTAACATTTATTCAAATGCTGACATTCTAAATTTATTATTTATTCATGGAGAGTGTTACAAGATCCTCATTTACCACCAATGAGTAGACACATTTTACTAAGAATTTTAAGAAATCAATTAAACATGGTCGAATTTGTGGTTTAAAGTTGTGTCGTATTCCACCTTTCGAGCGAGCTTCAGGATTTCAGAACACCCCGTATATTCATAGAAGTAGTCTTATATGTACCTACAGATATGCCGGAGACCGTTGAATTGGAAAGGAGGCGAAACAATCATATTCACCTACCTTTCCAATCCAAACCAAAAACCCGCCACGGTTACGAAATCAATCGCCGTCGACCGGGCAAATTGAAAAAGCCTCTATGAAAGTCTTCTGACATCGATCCTCTCGGCGATAGCGCTTGCGACCAATTTCACCGATGTTTCCAATGTCACCCGCATCGCGACCGATCTGCCATCCCGGCGCGCAGTGTCCACTGCCGCGACTCTCACAACCTGCAGACGATATCGCTTCGAGGCGATATTTGGAAACCATCATCAGAATTTTCACTATACTTTCGAAATGGTCAAGGACGCTATCGCCAATAACTCCATAACTCCAAAAGTTATCGAGCGATCGGTGTCAAAGTTTAATGCAGCACTCCTNCGGGAGTTCTAATAGAGCTCCACGTCGGGCGCCATGTCGTGACCTATGATCTGGGATATCAGTTCCTTTGACCTGGGTCCGCGATAGAGACGCACGGAGTTCAAGTGGATCGTCATTAGGGATGCCAGGTCGCAGTATATTCTCAGAAGACTGTAATCTGTGGTGGATATGGCCTACAGACGTAGTGTCTAGGACACGAGCTCGTGGGGGAGATCTCGACGAAGAATGTCTAGCCCCACGTTGAGCGCCGTGTCGGGTTAGACTTTCTAAATAGGGACCACTTAGGCGGTGATCGAATGTTCGGGGGAAATCATGAGAGTGGACGGGCGATGTACCAGAATTGCTTAGATGGAAAGGGTCGGCTACGTCACCTACGACATAGTCGGCTAAGGGGTTTTCGCTTACCATGGCACCCGAACGAGATGCGCATTGCGTACCCTCTGGGTACCATTTCGTGAAAAAGCTGCCTGCACTGTATCGCCGTCGCCAACGGCTCCACGTTCCGGAACACCCGATATCGGAGGTAGGCCGCTATCGGGGCCGGACCGCAAACCGTGGTTGGGCTCATGGGATTCCCCGGACCCTACCAGTTGGTACGTAGGTATAACCTCGTCCCGAGTATCTGTGGGTGACCCACTTCGTTGTAACTCATAAGTGCTACTCGGCTCCGTGAGTGCGCCGTGAGGGGTGGTCGAGGCGGTATCGATAACTCGCGTAGCAGCGGACCTCAACGCGTACGGCGCTGTGGCTGCGCCGTGCCGCGTACTTCCACGAGCTACCAACCTTCAGTCCCTCAGACTCTTCACGCAACATCGAGATAGCGTTGGGGAAGGAGGCCAATTCCTCCTTCACCCGGAATGTCAGGAGATCTTTCGCAGGCAAACAGGTGTGAGGGCAGTCCGTGTAACCGCTGGTCTCTCCGGTTGGGGACGAGGTCTCGTCCAGCTCAGTCTTGATCATCGAATCACGATCTGATTTATTATTTGTTGTACCTTCGAGGGCACCAATCCTCGTAGCACTGGATATCGAAGTCGCGTCGCAGGGATACATCTTACCCCGTACGACAATGTCGGAGCAAGCTCTTTTGTTCCGAAAGTCTTGTAGACGTCTGGTAGAAAACACTGACTCTACTATTAAAAGTGGGTCTCTCGAGGGAGCCCTGAGAAGTAATGATACTTCGTTAAATTTGGAAGTACGCCGCCACAATAACGTACGTACTATTGCTTTGTGCCCGTGGGTCACAAAGAAAATGCCTCGTAGGGGTTTGACGAGAAAGGTTGCCTCGACGAGTGACCGCCTAGAGGTTTGACGAGGAAAGTTGCCTCGGATTTGCAGATCTCGATAGAGTCTGAATGAATAGGACTCGTAGGAATCAAAGTCTTCGTCAGAGGTTCTCAGCCTCGGACGGTATGCAGGTCTCTGGAGGAGCCTGAATGTATTGCTGTTCGATGCAGGGGGCGATCTAACAGGATCTTCGCCTCAGGTTGGGCTACCTCAGGCGGTACGCAGGTCTCTGGAGGAGCCTGGAGTATCGCTGTGTCGATGCGAATGGCTATCGCACAGGATCTTCGTCGGAGGTGGTCAGTCTCGGACGG
>NW_019416368.1:66599-69883 GCF_000390285.2 Anoplophora glabripennis | reverse complement strand
GCGTTCCTGCCGCGGAACCCGGTCAAGGGAACTGACATCCCAGATCACAGGTTGCGACATGGTTTCCAACGTGGGGCTCGATTAGAACTCCCGATGTCTCCACTGAGGACCCATGCCGACCAAACACAACATTCCGATTATAATCCACGACATGGTGCTCGACGTGGGGCTCGAAGTCCTGCTTCGACGTCCTCGCGGCGAGCCCATGTTACCAATTCTCCGCACAATTCTCAAATATTAGGCACAAACGATCATATATCACGACATGGCGCCCAACGTGGAGCTCGATTAGAACTTCCGATGTCTCCACCGAGGGTCCATGTCGACGTTACCAATACAAATGGTCTTATTCCACGACAGTTGACTAAATTCGGCATTAAATCATTTTCAATTTGAATTCAATTTTGAATTTGTGGCAGGGAAGCTTAGAGTATTAGTTATGTCCCCTATACACTTTATCGATCTAACTTTATTATTGTAAAATACACATCTTTTTGAATTAAGCAGTGCTTTTTTAATTTTTTTTTTTGAAAAAAATTTAATATATCAAAAACGGTTAACTTTAAGATTCGGAAACTTTTATGAAAGTTCACCTAAAAATTGACGTAAAATCTAAAATTGCAATAATATACAGGGTGGACCATTTAAAATAACGAAGATGACATCAACTTCCGGTATAACCGGAAGCTTTAGGCGGACGCCATTATTTTAGTTGAGAAGGGCATGTCCAAAAACACTATTGCCCAAATTTTCAAAATTAAAATCGAAGTAGTCTGAAGTATGGTTAAGGTCTCGTCACCGTGGGACACCCTATATTCCGAAAACGGGAATTCTAAATATTTCCCCATGAATTTTTGTCACAAAATATAATCAACATTCTGTTTTTTTAAGTTTTAATGTCAATTCGTGTACATTTCTCAACAATGCAATGTCTTAGTAGCAAAACAGACCAAATTGAATCGAACAAATTTAAATTTATAATTAAATGGATGCGATTCATTTTGCGTCTATTTTCTAATTTTACCACCAATGAGTAGACACATTTTACGAAGAATTTTAAGAAATCAATCAACATGGTCGATTTTGTGGTTAAAAGTTGACTAAATTCGGCATTAAATTTCTACCACCCTGTATGAAATTAAGCAACATTGAGATCTTGTGATCTTGGTGTCGTATAAAGCTGACTCTAGATGGTGCAATCACTTGCCAAATATGTGCCAAATGTAGACAACTGCCGTATTATATAAATGTTGCATATCGATATATAAGAAAGCATGTCTTCATTTGTCAAATCTTTGTAATTTAATTTGCCTACATTCGTAAAAAATAAAGAGGACACAAACATTTGACAGACGCTCAATTAGTATATACATCGTGTGTAGAAAGTTTAGGAATATTTGATGAGAAATTTGTCATGTGCTCATATTTCACATCTGTACATGTCTATAATATACCTTGGTGCTGTAGATTTTAACCAAACAATGTGTTAATATTTGACAGTTATGTTTGACGTACGTTTGGCGAGTGACGTATGTGGCGTGAATTTTGATTGGTCTGTTACATGAACCTATCAATATAACCTCTTCATATGTTTACAGGGACGTATACCCTCATTATGGGATCGGATTGAGTGACGGTTCCTGGCTTCAGTTTTGCCTGTGGTGCTGGGGGGCTAGTCGCCTGCTCTGAGAAATAGTGGTTTCCCGCCCTGCGTCTCTTTGATCTGTGTACACAATTAAGTGGTTTTGCTAGCTGTGAGTGTCTGGGAGGCACTGATTTAGAAGACATTTTTTTAATACAAAATTTTATATTACCTTTTTTTTGCGGTGCATAAACCCAAAAATTTCTACTAACAGCCTTTCTGGTGGCCCTTCTTTTTTTTAATAATATAGTTCATTACTCAAGATAAACTTTTTTTATTTTGCCCATGCAAACTTCAGTTTATGGGTAGTTCTAGATATTAGGGAATTTTAATTGGCTCACTTTGTAGCTCCTTAATTTAGCAATGAAACTCATGTTTCGGCCAACTCGCGAAACAATTAGTTACAGCTGTGCGGTTATTGCCGGTTTGTGAGTCTGAACATCTCACTCACCTGGTATGTATTTACATAAATAATATTAAATATGTTTTAGATCATATTACATAAAATTGTTAAGTTAGCTTGCATGCATTAATTTATTAACATTTTTGATACAAAATATATATTTACTTCGAGATTTTGGTAAAATACATCGAAATTATCACTTTTCTTATTACTTCCCTGGATTTAAGTAGACTTCACATACAAATCATCATGAATTAGTATTTTTGTAATAAGTTTGAGGGATGAAGTTGTTTTTACTAAACCAGAACCAATTGGGAGTTGTAAAATATTCTACCAACGTTGACGATATTTTCAAAGACTGACAGTGAGGGAAGTAATGTCGATAGCACCAGCATTTTAAAATCATCAAATATGGCTAGTTTTATGAATGAGCTGACATTGAACATAGATATGACTTACTGGACGCGCTTGTATATAGATTCCAAGGAACTATTTCCAAAAGAAGAAAAACGACGAGAAAAGATGAGAAAGATGAATAAAAATTACACTATAACAGAAAGAGATCGGAACTGGAAAGAAGAAACTGAAAAGAGAGGTAAAGAAAAAAACGAATAGCCTAAAGCCGAAAAAACAATCAACGTCAGAGTCAAGTATGGCTTTAAGGGTACCTAGCACTTTTGATTTTTGAATTAATAAACATTAATAATTCATTATTCTATATATATTTTTTTATTAACCTTACTTCGGCTGGATACGTCGTTTCCCTGACCCTGACAGCTACAATAAACAAGTATACAATATATATTTTTTAATTCCAGGTTAATTTATGAAATTCGTGGTGCTCAAAATATAATACATAAGTTGTCGTGTAAGATGATCGTTTGTGACTAATATTTGAGAATTATTGGGAGAATCGGCAACGTGGGCTCGCCGCGAGGACGTCGAAGTAGGACTTTGAGCCCCACGTCGAGCGCCATGTCGTGTAATATGATCGGAAGGTTGTGTTTGGTCGACATGGGTCCTTGGTGGAGACATCGGGAGTTCTAATCGAGCTCCACGTTGGGCGCCATGTCGTGACCTATGATCTGGGATATCAGTTCCTTTGACCTGGGTCCGCGATAGAGACGCACGGAGTTCAAGTGGATCGTCATTAGGGATGCCAGGTCGCAGTATATTCTCAGAAGACTGTAATCTGTGGTGGATATGGCCTACAGACGTAGTGTCTAGGACACGAGCTCG
>NW_019416368.1:56568-66396 GCF_000390285.2 Anoplophora glabripennis | reverse complement strand
CAGCGGACCTCAACGCGTACGGCGCTGTGGCTGCGCCGTGCCGCGTACTTCCGCGAGCCACCATCTTCGGTCCCTCAGACTCTTCGCGGAGCATCGATATAGCGTTGGCAGGAGAGGCCATTTCCTCTTTCACCCCGAATGTCGGGAGATCTTTCGCCGGCAAACAGGTGTGAGGGCAGTCCGTGTAACCGCTGGTCTCTCCGGTTGGGGACGAGGTCTCGTCCAGCTCAGTCTTGATCATCGAATCACGATCTGATTTATTATTTGTTGTACCTTCGAGGGCACCAATCCTCGTAGCACTGGATATCGTAGTCGCGTTGCAGGGATACGCTCTTTTGTTCCGAAAGTCTTGTAGACGTCTGGTAGAAAACACTGACTCTACTATTAAAAGTGGGTCTCTCGAGGGAGCCCTGAGAAGTAATGATACTTCGTTAAATTTGGAAGTACGCCGCCACAATAACGTACGTACTATTGCTTTGTGCCCGTGGGTCACAAAGAAAATGCCTCGTAGGGGTTTGACGAGAAAGGTTGCCTCGACGAGTGACCGCCTAGAGGTTTGACGAGGAAAGTTGCCTCGGATTTGCAGATCTCGATAGAGTCTGAATGAATAGGACTCGTAGGAATCAAAGTCTTCGTCAGAGGTTCTCAGCCTCGGACGGTATGCAGGTCTCTGGAGGAGCCTGAATGTATTGCTGTTCGATGCAGGGGGCGATCTAAGAGGATCTTCGCCTCAGGTTGGGCTACCTCGGGCGGTACGCAGGTCTCTGGAGGAGCCTGGGGTATCGCTGTGTCGATGCAGAAGGCTATCGCACAGGATCTTCGTCGGAGGTGGTCAGTCTCGGGCGGTATCGCAGGTCTCAAATGGATCCTGGAATTTACCGCTGTTTCGATGCAGGGGCCTATCGAACAGGGTCTTCACCTCAGGCTAGGCTACCTCGGGTGATATGTCTCGTGAAGCGAGTAGTGGTTGTTAGGCACTATAATATCCGCGTCGAGGAATGGTTGCGTCAACGGGAGCCTCGTTAAGCGAGCCTGTGACCTTGAGTTCCAAAAGGTTTTGAGTTTGATGACAGGGTTTTTTCAATCAAACCGTGGAAGATATGTTAAAAGTATATATTGAAAAGAATTAACAGACAATCAGGATCAGATTCACAATTAACATATACAAGTTATTTACCATGAATAAGATTTGTTACAATTCGCTATGTATCGCTTTCTTTGCACCATGTACTCCCACTGTAGAACTGCAAACGCCGGAAGTTGACGTTCGATCGCGTTCCTCAGTTCTCTATACTTTTGGCGGAACGCTCGTGAATCGTCCGCCAAAATTTCCAATAAAAAGTACCATTTACCGCTGTCGACGTCGGATCTCGTTCCCCTCTGGCCTCTCCGGATAGTCGATGTCGGCGTCGGGGATTTTGGAGTTTTCTCCTATTTTGAGAAAACTCTACCCGCCGTCTCGGCTTAGGCTACCGAGCATCGCATCCAACCGCCAGAGCGGTGGGACTCTCGGAAGACGGTCCTTTCGGCCCAAAGACGGGGAAATTGGAAACATCGGTGAAATTTTTCCCGTCTTCGTAAAAGGGCCTACGGAGGTCTTAATACTGGATGGATTTGGTTCTACAGTGGATGGGTGATGCACGGCATGAAGTAGTGCCGTGGTTGGAGGGTTTGGCCGAGATCGCGCGGACACCTTCGGCAGTAGCTATGAAGACGTGAAAACCTATTATGGCTTAGCTGGCCGTTAGTAGTCGCGCGATTCGGCTCGAATTTGGATATAATAACCACCTAGGGATACTCTAGTGTGGTTGGAGGGTTTGGCCGAGATCGAATGAGCGGAACGGCTGAAAACGCGGAAAACGTGAAATCCGCGTTTCCCTATATAACGGCGCTTTGGCTCATCCGATTCGGACGAAAATTTATCAAGATAATGCTAGCGACTTGAGGAGTGCTGCATTAAATTTTGACACCGATCGCTCAATAACTTTTCGAGTTATTGACGATAGCTTCCTTGACTAATTCGAAAGTGTGGTAAAAATTTAGATGCTAGTTTCCAAATATCGCCTCGAAGCGTCCCGGGGTTCGTCTGCAGATTGCGAGAGTCGCGGCAGTGGACACTGCGCGCCGGGATGGCAGACCCAGGCGAGATCGGTCGCGATGCGGGTGACATTGGAAACATCGGTGAATTTGGTGGCCGGTCGACGGCGATTAGTTTCGCAACCGTGGCGGGTTTTCGGTTTGGATTGGAAAGGTAGGCGAATATGAGTGTTCCGCCTCCTTCCCAATTCAACGGTCTCCGGCATATCCGTAGGTACAAGACGACTTCTATGAATATACTGGGTGTTCTGAAATCCTGAAGCTCGCTCGAATGGTGGAATACGACAAAGTACTTTAAACGCCAACTTATTATATACCTACAACTTTAGATTTCATTTTCACAGTCCTGTATATGTTCTCATTTCTTTATCCATTAAAAATAGAAAAACAGCTATAAAATTAATATTTTTCTGGGCCGTTTGAAATGTTGTAGTACATTCTAGACCCCTAACTACTTTTTGTCCTAATTATCGACAAAAAATGAGAATCACGTAATTGTCATATTTAATTCTACCATATGTAGAACTACCCTTATTTATATCGTTGAATAATTAAGTTCAATCAAAAGTGCTATTTGATTAATTAAAAATAAAATAAAGTTGTGGCTTTCAGGAAGACGCAGGAAGACAGCATTTCTATTTTGGTGATTTCCCATTTGGAAGATTTTTTCATCCACTGCTCAACTACGTTTCCCCTTTAAAAAATCCTTGTATTCATTTCTGGGAGAATGGACATACTTTTTGGAAAAGTGAAATAAAAGAAATTCTTTAGGTCAGTTAAGCAAATTAAGAAGAAACAATACAGGCTTCAAGTTAATGAATGTATTACGGATTATTATTAGATAATTTGAGGAAAAACAATTTTAAGTGGCTTTGGTTTAAACCAGTTATTAGTTCAAGAAAGGTATATATTTGAGCACACATATATTTTAGGAACATCACGACTTTCCTCGAAGTGAACAAATTTAAAACATATTTTTTAAATTGCATTTGGAGAACCCTCAATTGCTGTTATTACACGTTGTAATAGCCAAACACAAAACATGTGTTATGCAGCATACCCTCTACATATAAAGATATAATTCACGTACTTAACATCAAATATAGGGTTTTTACATATTTCTCAAAACTTTTCTTACCAAATACAGGTCACGTTGGAGCAAATAACAATAATAGTATACACCAGAGTTGAAAGGCCTAAAATTAGACTGTGTGACTGGGGATTAATAATAATATTAAATATTATAGGCGGGTTCATCTTTAAGGATGTTTTAAGGCACTTTGTTGCACGCAACGCAACTGTTTGTTTCTTCCTCCTCCGACAGCCACATGAACTGATATACTGATACATATCTAGAGATTGAAATTGTGCTAGGTACAAGTGAATATAAAATTCGAAAACATACTACAACAAAATAGAACAATATGTCATTTTATCCCCAGCTGATATATTTCATATACAGTGCGTTCTACTTTCAGCAACACCATTCTCGTAGAACGCGTAGATCAATTTTTAATACACGCGGTGTTCGATAATATTTACCTTACCATATCTAACCTCCATCACTCAAAAAAAACTTCGAAAAATAAGCTGAAATCATACTTTTTTAGACGCAATTAAAATAATCACAGATACAGGCTGGCACTGTAACCATGCATTAATATTATCTACAGGAAAACCTTGACAGTCTTAACCTTTGACGTGAATGTAACGGGCTGCCACTGAATATTGACGAATGTAAAACTTTCAGTTTTTCTCACAAAGAGATCAATTTTCATCATCAATATGCTATAAATAACCTACTTCTTGATAAACCTAATTTTATTTATATTATATTTATTATAAATAAATAATTTTAGAAGTTAAGTTTTGTAATTCGTAATTCTCGGGAATTCTCTAATGTGGACACCAAGATGTTGGTGGAGTATTGTTATGTATAAACTAAAACATATCCTCCTGTTGGTTATTCTTTTGGTTAATCTTTAATGATTCTGCGTAATATGCATAGTGAGAATAGAACCAATGCATTGCATTATTCTCTTTTATATGCAATGTGTCAAAATTTTGCAAATTTGCAGGACAGCATTGATATTTTCATACCACGTTACCTAATATTAAGAAATTATTTTTAGGATAGCTTTGTTTAAATATGTTTTATTGTTTGTTCTGCAGGGTGTCCCTGAAATGGATGAACAACGTTTGACCACAGGTTCCTTGGATGAAAATAAGACTATTCAGCCTAACTTACCTATATGCAAAAGTGCACGCCTACTGAGATATAGCCTTCTAAATATAGAATAGATAACCTAGTTTTTTTCAAATAAGTAGAAAACTACTTTTCTTAGAAACTTCAAATTTGGTAAACATATTTTTCATATACGGGCAAGATGTTCTCTATCTAGTGCCTGTGCGCCACTGGCTATCCCGTAACTTTTTCTGTGTAGGCCAGTGACGTCAGAATTTATATTTTTAAAAATAAGCACTATTTTAGAAGATTTTTTGCTTCTTACAAAATTTTGGTATAGGTAGTTTATGGATTTCGAGTAAAATTGGCATTTAAATATAGGCAAAAATTCCAATTACTAAAAAATAATTTATAACTGCAGTCTCAAAGCAGGGAATAATAATAAAAAATCTTCACATTAAAAAAAACAAAATTAACTACACATTTTTAGTCTTATTGTTAGTATTTTCAAGCAATAAAATAAATAATCAACACTAGTATTTTAAATAAACAATATCAACTAATAATATGAAAAGTCAACATTAACTTTTTAAATATTAATATTTGTAATCACATTAAAGTAACATTACAGTAAATGTTCAAAGTGACTTCCTTATTCTTGAACGCAGGCATTAATTCTTCTTAGAAAATTAAAATCAATTTTGTCCAATAATTGTATACATTACCTCTCATAAAATTAATTTCATTTTGTATTATTTCCCATAATTCGTTTTCTGTACTTTCTGAAAAGCTATAAATTGTGGGCCTTAATGCTCCCCAAAGGAAATAATTACATGGGTTTAGGTCCGGGAATCGAGGTGGCCATTTTAAAGGGGCATTATTTCCTCTACCTATCCACCTGTTAGGATAGTGCTCATCTAAGTATTGTTTTACCGATAAGGAAAAAGGGGGAAGGCTCCATCATGCATGAAAATCGTACTCAGTCGTAGTGTTATCGGTAATCATGCTTCATGCAGATATGGTAATCTCGTTTGGAGAAATTCTAAATAATTTTCTGCGTTCAATGTAGCAGTTAATATGACAGACCAATTAAAATACTACCAATAATACCAGCCCAAACATTAATCTTAAATTCATGTTGAGACCGTCTTTTACTAATTCCATGTGAATTTTCATCATAATAAACATGTTCATTATGTGAATTAATGTTTAATTCCTAACCTAACCTAACCTAACCTAACCTAACCCCTTCTAGTAAAAGCGGTTCGTTTGTAAACAGGATTTTCTTGTGGATATTATCGTCTCTATTTCTGAGTTCCTGAATACTTTGACTGAAAGCAAGACGTAGCGGAGGATCTACTGGTAGATAAAAGTTCTTGAACTGAAGGTAGAATGGATGTAATAACTGGTCTTTTAATACTCTATTAACGGAATTTTTTGAAAGCTACCTCTGCCGCTAAACACCTTGTACTTACTTGCGGAATTCGACTTTTTCCAAAATTTGTTCCTCCAGCTGAATAGTTCTAGCCGTACGTTGTCCACGATTTAATGTTACAGGTAAAAAAACATCCTGTTTACCGAAGGCGTATCTCCACATTATCAAATGTTTTGTGATTTGGAATTCTTCGATTAAGAAATCTTTCAGCATATGTTCGAACACTACCACAACAATTTCCTTCACAGTAACCCAAAACTAGTAACATATCAGTTTGTTCAGCAAAAGTATAAATTGCAGCCATAGTAAAGAAGACATTAAAAAAACAAAGTAAGCTAAAATTAAATGACACCTAGCTTGACACTGAACCTTTTAATTATTGTTCTAAAGTTTCTAAATATGAAATCTGTCTTCACTGGCGTACAAACAAAAAACTTACGGGGTAGTCAGTGGCGCACAGGCACTAGAAAGAGAACATCCTGTACATGTATTCTCACCAAATTCTATATTTACATTGTCCTTATATAAAAAAATATGTGTACCAAATTTGAAGTTTCTAAACAAAACAATTTTCAAATTATTTGAAAAAACTAGGTTATCTGTTCTATATTTCGAAGGCTACATCTCAGTAGGCGTGCACTTTTGTATATAGGAAAGTTAGGCTAAATAGTCTTATTTTCATTCCAAAGAACCTGTGATCAAGCGTTGTCCATCCTTTTCAGGGACACCCTGTATATTGTAGTATTTTCAACGTATTTTCAAATGTTTTTGTTTTTTCTACTGTAATACCTACTAGGTATATTTTTTTGTTTTGACAATTCAAAATACAATTATTAAAATATATAGTTATTTAGAGATTTATAATAATAAAAGAAACAGCAATTTTTTACCAAAGATAAAAATTTAAAACACAATCTTAACATACCAAAAACCAATGTTACTATGTGTTACTTATGGACCATTCAAATTGAGCTCAATTTATGGGTTATGTTCGACACATTACTGAAAAGGTTTAGAAAATAGTTTAAGCAATTTTGAATAGGTGGCGCTTCAAAGCATGGCAGGGTTCAGCTAGTTTTAAATAAATTATGTACGCAGAGCAATTGAAGACTTTGACGACAAAAATTACATTTTTTATTAAAATTGACTTTCCTAATATTCTTTTATTAATACTCTTAATGTAATGGTATCTAGCCTTCGGTCATTGCAACGAAATATACAGGACGTTTATAATTAATTACCAAACTTAAAATTTTAATTGGCGTGGTGAGACGAATTATTCAGAAACTCTTTGAAATTTAAGAAACTTTGAAATGTAAAATGAAGTTGATACGTTAATTTTCACATTCCTCCAATCCCTTTCCTAATATACCTAAAAAAATTTTCTGACCTTACTGATGTATGATTCCTCACTATTAATAATAGGTAATTGATAATTTAATATCTGACATGTCCGAACATAAACCATATTTTATGTTTGGCTATAACACATGCAGTATTTTATCTTGTCCGTGCTAGCTGACCTATAGGTCGACGTTAAATTTAAACCTACCACAAATTTAATCGACTAATACCCTCTTTAATTAAAACGGTAATAAAATATAAATAACTTCCAGTTAATAAGGGTTCAATAGCAAGCGTTACATGCAGGACGCTCAAAAGCAAAAACAGACCCATAAAAAATCTAAATTATAAACCTTAGGATAAAAATTTGTAGGGTTGCGGCTTGCGGCTCCCTAAAAGTAAAAAATATTACAGGTATTGTTTTAATTTTTCATAGAAATTAAAAATTACGGAAACAAGTATACCTCAACCTTACGTAGTCCATATATAAAACTTGCTAGAATTGTGTTGGATACCCCGTAGACTAATGTCTTCAGTGCAACCTATTTTTACCTAGTAGGTACCTGTGATTATTTTATTTGTACCATATTTTTGTTACTGTTTTTAACTGAGTATATCTGCCAAACTGAACTGAAGTTTTTTTAAATAGGTACACTAGGCACAAGGGGGTATAGGGAATATTTAAAAAATCCCAATTTTTTTAGGGATTTTCAAAGAGCTGTAACTTGGAGGGAAATGGTCGTAGAGAGACTAAAAAAAAGGAAACTGAAGTTTCAAGTTTCTAGTTTTGGAATGTGGAGTTTAAATTTTTTTTAGCGTCAGCGGTTTTTGAGTAATCTCATAAGAAAGAAAAGAAAACCAAATTTTTGCTTGTTTTTAAAAAGGTCCATGGACTTCAATAAATTTTCTTGGTAATTTCACCGTAAAGCTCTTTTAGATAGATTACCTTTAATTTGAGCGGTTCTTGAGCCCTGTACGATGATTTGTCGCTAAATTATTGTCAATCAAAGCAAAAACACCATTTTCGACTTTCGCAATCAAAATCTCGGGAAATAATAATGACCGTACTGAAAATCCAAGGAGGGTTTTGAAAACTATAAAGTATTCTCTACAAGGCGTAATTATTGGTTTTTGATAAAAACAGTTTTTTCAAAGTGAAAATGTTGGTTAGAAAAAAGGTAAAAAGTGAGTATTTTGGTATAAGTATAACTTTGCAAGCAATAGACAAACTAAGGATATTAACAGTAACTTCTACCTCACAGTCTTCTAAAGAAACCATGATAGTTTCAAGTCGCTGCGATTTTTTTTCCTCGTACCAGCAATATTTAAATTCGTTGTTTTTGATGAAAATCAATGCAACGAGTAATTTTGCATTTTATTTGTTTTGTTTAGTTGAAAATGGTTTTTAGCAATAATCCATAATTTCTTCACCAAAAAAACGTTAATTATTGCAAAAAACAATGAAAAAATTATTTTGAAAAAACATTTTTTTTCCAAATATTTTTTTAACACGTTTCACAATCATCAAAAAAATGTTGATCGATTTTTTTGACCGTTGCAACTGCCTGTTTAAAATGTCAAAATTCATAAAAAAAAATTATATACGGATCGCTGTATTTCACTCCACAAATCTTGAATTGAGTTCTACAAAGTCTAAATCGTTTACGGTGACATTACCAAAAAAAAAATTATTGAAATCCATAGCCCTTTTTAAAGACAGGCAAAAATTTGGGTAATTTTTTTTCTTTGGTTCTCTTAAGATTACTCAAAAACCGCTGACACTAAATAAAAAATTAAACTCCAAACCCGACAACTAGAAACTTGAAGCTTCAATTTTCTTTATTTTTATTCTCTCTACACCATTTCCCTCGTTGTTACAGCTCTTTGAAAATCTTCCTAACGTTTGGTATTTTTTTAATATCTACTCCTTAATTTTTGTGACTATTGTAATTAGGTCTTTTTGGTACAAGGGGTTATTTCTCTAAAGAAATACTTTTACAATTACCCAATTAAATAAAATTAATAATATTTTGGATGAAAAAGCGCTGATAAGGACCAAAATAAGAATCTTTTACTTAGAAAAACGTACTAAACTACAGGCCGAGTATATATCCCATTTTATCATAATAACAGTTACGTTATTTCAGGGTTAAATGTTAAGGTTAACGTTAACTGTTAACTGTGCACGCTATTGAGGCATTAAGACCATTTTTGGCAGATCCTCAGCAATATACAAGTATCCCGACAGAGTTAAAAGTAAAATTATTACTTACTTTAATTTTATTTTTTCTCAATAGAACTGGTTCTAGATTTTTGCAACAATATTATTTTTAATTTAGGGCTATGTCAAAAGTCAGTTAGTAACTGCTGAAGCAATGACATTTAGCTTCCTAAAAAAAACCGTTCCCCCAGTTATATGCGAACATTCAAATCTATTTGGAAATTATAATAATATAATAATTAATAATTATATTTGAGGAAGATTTACAAAGTTATTTTTTTAACTTAAATAAACAGAAAATTGAAATATTTGTAGGTAAACATTTTAGATACATTTTCTGATAATGTAAATAATTATTTAAACTTGTTAGCAGAACATGGTTTTATTTCATATATCAATAAGCCAACAAGAGTAACCGAACAGACAAAGAGTGCTATTGATCATATATTCATTAGAAAAGACCATAACTTTCATAAAATTCTGATAACTCCAATGATTATACAAACATATTTAACAGACCATTATCCCACCTTTTTATCAATAAAA
>NW_019416368.1:49930-52569 GCF_000390285.2 Anoplophora glabripennis | reverse complement strand
TATAACAGCATGGGGTGGTTTAAGTAACACCTTCTTACATAATGTTCAAGCTGCTCAAAACACCATAATAAAAATTATATTTAAAAGAAATAAATTTTATTCAACTGATCAGTTATACAAGGAAACAGGTTTTTTTAATGTAAGAAATATTTTTACCTATCATTGTTTGCTGTGGACTTTCAACAATAAAACTACATATATTGTGCAAAAAAATAAAGAGACCAGATTTGTAAAGAATTTATCTGTAAGCCTGCCTTTATTTAAAAAAGCCCATACGCAACATTCAATATTTTTCTATGGCCCTAAACTCTATAACATGCTTCCAATTGAAATAAAGAAGGTTGAATATTTAAAAAAATTCAAAGCCTGTGTAAAATTATACATTAAACAACATCAGACTTTTTTCAATATTTATTAGTAATAACTTGTACCTACATAGTGCATTGTGTATTCGCATTGCTTGTCTCCTCTCCTTTTTTCTCCTACATTTCTGTTTTCTGTGCTATGATTAAAATATTAGGTATATTCTTGTGCTCTCTGTGCTATAATTTAAATAGTAGATCATTTTGAAAGGTTATAGCATTACAAACACTCCGGTGTTTAGGCTAACCTTTAAATTTACATGTACATGTGTGCATTTAATTTAGTCTAATTTATTGTAATAGCCAACCAGATGTAATGTATTTAATTCAATGTATTGATTAAATATCAAATTAAATAATTAATAATAATATAATAATTATATATTATAAAAACCGAAAAAAAATTAACACTGTATATCGACGAAAACTAAGGATTTGTGAACGCATATTATAGGAAAAAAAGTCTTATTTTGATCTCAAAAATACGCCATTAAATTCTTTGTACTGAATTTTGAATCAGCCTGTTGTAACTTCATAACATTCAGCCATTTTTTTAACATAAATTATCCTTTGCTATCTCAGTATTAAAAGTTAGATCAAACTTACCTTTTTCCACTGTTCTGCAGTCTTTGAAGGACCTATGTTCAATAAATTTATTTCAGTAGCAAACTGTTGCCAGTATTTTGTTTTTTATTACATAATCGAGCAAATAGTTTTATTGCAATTTTGTTGTTTTTTGAAGACGCTTTTGTGTCGACATTTTTAATAATAAGGATGCAAAATTATTATAAACAAGAATCAATATTAGATAAAAACATTAGTTACAAAACATATATCAAAAACAGTATTAGATAACTGAAACAGGTCTTTTAGGTTATGAAACATGAAACAAATGCAAACTCGTAATTAACGGGTAAGTACGACATAAAATAATTTGTAGCACGTTATCTTAAATTATAACAGTTTCTTAAAGGCAAGGAATTTGGTATCGCCTATAGTTTAACGTAAGTGTTATTTGTCTATTCAAAATGATCGGCTTGTTAAATTTACATTAATTACTTGCCAGTTTTATAAACGCACATCGGAGGTGAGTTGTAAAATTTAAGTAACTGAAGTCAGTATTTACCTTAAAATTATTATTAGGTTAAATAAAAACATCAAACTAAGAAGGATCTAACAAGGAAACTACCCCAACCCGAACTTTCCGATTTCCAATGTTTTTATATAATGTTGTAGACTCGGTTGTAGGTATAATATAAAAAATTAAATGACATATATTTTTTTTATTGGCGGAAAACATATTTTGGGGGTGAAATACATCCTCAAAGTTTGCCCCCTAAAATAGTTTTTTCTAAATATCTTGGGATCTAATCTATATTTTCGAATGAAATAAAATGGAAATGTTGGAAAAAGATAGTTTTTATAGCTTACCCAACTGACATGGTGTATTATTTAGTTTCACAAATAAAATCAACTATGTATCTAATAATTTTCCTGTGGAAGACACCCTGTATAAGCTGATAAAGAAGGTCAACATCAAAATTAAAATTTTTCGACATTTGAACAATAGCAATTTTTTTAATACGTCTTTATTTCATAAATTGAGAAATAATTAAAATTTCTTTCTAGAGTTCTAAAGATACGTGAATATACTGTATAATTCTCATTATTTACTTTTATAAGCTAACACACATTTTCATCGTTTTTAAAAATTCTACCAAAAATAGTACATATTATTACATCCAATTTTTCTTATAACTATTTTTAATAACGGGCAAAAAAAGATTTGACAACGACACGCGGTGTTCCCAAGCGGTCACCCATCCAAGTACTAACCGCGCCCGACGATGCTTGACTTCAGTGATCGGACGAGAACTGGTATTTTACATCGTGGATGGCCGTTGCCTGTAATTGTATTGTAACTTCTTGTACACATCAAAAAAATCTAACGACATACTAAATAATACGAAAAAATGTAAGTATTATTTAATATTTCATATTGCAACTACTTTTATATTTCTGTTTATAAACAGTAACTTTTTTTAAATACCCTTATTACTGCACATCACATATAGGAAAAGGCAATAGGTTTTCTTCTGATAGCAAATACGGCTCCAACTAAACTCTACCATCTTCACAAAAGAATACAAATGAATCAGAATTTTTTTTCTCATAACAAGGCACACTTAATTTTTCAAAAATAAAATATCCAAAAAATTACTTAATCATACAGAATTCTTTTCCAAAATGCCATATTTAATCTTAATTTTTTTTTTT
>NW_019416368.1:29332-48721 GCF_000390285.2 Anoplophora glabripennis | reverse complement strand
TATGCCTTTGGTTATCGGTTGTTTTGTATTTATATTTGGGTAGTTAGAGCAACGATCGTGGGTTTCTCTGCCATGCTCTTTCCCCACCGGAGCTCTAGGTGAGCCTGGCACTCTCATTTTATGTTAAATGGTTGTTTTGTTGTTAAATTATTTTGAAAAATGGTTGCCCGTTTAAGCGAAAAACAGAGTATTGAAATTTTAATTATCATTGGATGCAGACATAAAATCCGTAGTCAACAAGAGGTATGTGACTTATTTCACCATAAGTATTCAGACCAAAGAATTAGTTGACCTACATAAGTAAAGTATATCCAAATAGTTTGAAGAAACCGGAAGTATAAAATATTTACCTAGATCAGGAAGGCGAAGAACGGTAAGCGAAAATGGCCGTCGAAATGTGATGCTCACCGTTACTGAAAATCTCACTCATCAATAGATCTATCTTGCAGAACTGAAGTATCAAAAATGGCATCCTTACAAAGTTAACGTCTTACAAGAACTATGGGCAGATGACATAGACAGAAGATTTTGCGAGGAAATTAGAGATTTATTTGAAAGACAAGACAACCTAACTTAAAACATCACATAATTTTCAATTTCATTTCCTTGTGGAAAACACCATGTATAAGTCGATCATGGGTGTGAACATCAAAATTAAAATTTCTCGACATTTGAACAAAAGCATTTTTTTTAATAAGAATGTCTTTATTTCATAAATTCAGAAATAATTAAAATTTCTCTCTTGAGATCCATACGTGAATATAATGCTCATTATTGACTTTTATAAGCTAATACCCATTTTCATCGTTTTTAAAAATTCTACCAAAAATAGTACATATTAGTACGTCCAATTTTTCTTATAATTATTTTTAATTACGGGCAAAAAAAGATTTGACAACGACACGCGGTGTTCCCAAGCGGTCACCCATCCAAGTACTAACCGCGCCCGACGATGCTTGACTTCAGTGATCGGACGAGAACTGGTATTTTACATCGTGGTATGGCCGTTGCCTATANCGCTGTCGCAGTTTTTACTTCTCCTGTGACTTTTTGGGGGAGACACGAGCACGTCGCTTTCAGGACGATTTTTTCCTTTGGAAGTGTACTGGGCGCTGTGACAATATTTAGGCTTTTGGAAAGCACATATTTAGTGTCATCATCTATCTAGTGTGTAGCCTAGGTTATAGAGGACCTATATTCTCCAATTTTCCATGGACTCGGTTTATAAAAACTGGTCTATCAGATACAACACTTCAAATGTCTAGATGTGGCAATATACAGCTTGACCAAATTCGAAGCGCAGTCTCTATCTGAACGCTGAACGCTGAATATTGGTATAACATTGCACTGAAGGTACTTGTCTTACTATTAAGATCTCCCATTCTGTCACTCCTACTGCGAACTGTCTTGATCTCCGCATTGCAAGAACGAGTTTGGCCAAGCTATGTAAATAGCGATTCTCTCAGTGGTGACGATAAAATTTACTCATATTTATCTAGACCAATATTATGGGTCAAAAATAAACTGTTACTAATGCAAGACCAGATGAAAGATGGATTTGTCATCTACATTAAATAAAAGATAATTATATTATGTATACACGAGTCACTTACGTAAAATAATCTAAAACATTTAATGCACTGGTCAAATCATCTTAAAATAGATATGTTTTACCAGGAATCAGGTAATGAAATATAGGATAAGTTTAAAATACATGTAGAGATGCAATACTCTACAAATTTACAGAAGCTTAATGAAAACGTCTACGCATTAGTTACACTACAATGTCTATTTTGACGCTTGCACCGCTGCGACCATCAGCAAATTAAGAACTTCATTAAACTCCAATGCCATCAGTCACTCGTCATTTCACTGCACTGTAAAACATTCCCCAGTTGCAAATAAACAATAAAACTGTTAACTTCTCATTCGCCCTCCGTCGCCGTATAGTCCGTTAATTGAGTTATCTTTTTAAAAGCTGGGAGTAAGTGCTGAAACAAATGAATGCTAGGGTTTATATCGTTCTGTTCTCCTAGTTCGTAAAATAAGTACTGAAAATTTTAGTCCCAACTGTATCTACGTGTTCTTTCCTAAAATAAGGGGCTGGTATTATTTTTACATAAACGTCTATATTTCTCTATTTATATTTTTTGTATTTAATCATCAAAACCTTTCATCAATCAAAAAATACTTTTTAAATATATGTTTTAAAAGACAAATGTAAATAGAGATTGGTTAGCAACGCGAGAAAAGTAGGTAGGGAAAATTTGAAGTAACATTAATAGGCTGCAGATGTCACTATTTTGTTTGAATTAAAATTAAAGTTAATCAACTTCGACGTCACCTGTTACATGGGTGTTGCATTTTAATGAAAACGTAATATTGACAGTTGGTAGAAGGAAGCACAAAAAAAAGCGCTTAGGTGGGGAATTCTGAAAGGAAGCCTAGATAGTGGAAGTGAAAATACATTAGTAGTGAAAAATTAAAAGTGTTTAACCGGTATTAATTAGCAGGTAATTGTTCTTTAAGTACTTTGTTGTTAATATGTAATCTTATGATTGTGATGGTTATAGACGTTTCATGATATTAATTCTGTATATGTTTAGCCTTCATTTTCTTATGCTCAGGGGCGTATATTTTTCTAACGTAAAATTGTTACAGTTATTATTAACGATTGCTCATTATTTATTACATGTTAAAATATGTATATATTGTCGTGACTGCCCGGATATTGCAATAACAACTCCTTTGTTTCACATTAACTTGTTTTGTCATGATTACGTTGTTCTTTAATTTCTTGTGCTTGGGGCCTTGTTGAATTTACTAACATTTTCGCCCGTGAGGAAAGAATCTGAAAAAAAAAAAATTAAATACAAAAAAAGAATTGCTAAAACAGATCTTCCGAAATCTCAACTATAGTTGGATTGCCTCCCGTATGGGACTCCAGTACCTTTCGGCCTTGCCGGCTAACTTCAGTTTTACTTGGAAGTGTGTATGTCTGATTCGAATGAGGTGACATTTAGTGACACATTAAATAAGTCAGGTCTTAATTATCATTAGCAAAGGNAGATCCATACGTGAATATAATGCTCATTATTGACTTTTATAAGCTAATACCCATTTTCATCGTTCTTAAAAATTCTACCAAAAATAGTACATATTAGTACGTTCAATTTTTCTTATAATTATTTTTAATAACGGGCAAAAAAAGATTTGACAAATGACACGCGGTGCTCCCAAGCGGTCACCCATCCAAGTACTAACCCCGCCCGACGACGCTTGATTTCAGCGATCGGACAAGAACTGGTATTTTACATCGTGGATGGCCATTGCCTATAAATGTGTTGTAACTTATTGTACACACCAAAAAAATCTAACGAATACGGCTCCGACTAAACTCTAACATCTTCACAAAAGAGTACAAATGAATCAGAATTATGGGAAATGATCTCTACTTCAATTTATTACATAACTATTTTTCACCATAAAGTGAGTTGGAAAAGAAATATAATCGAAAAACTGTTTTGGAGCGCCATTTTTCCAATGCAGCTACTTCCGAAAAAAAAGAGGTGGCAAAGTAAAAATTCGGAAAGAGCACGTCAAAATCTATAAATATATCAATTTTCAAAACTCCCCTAAAACTTCATAGGCAAAACTTCCAACTGATTGGACTATTAGTTATTCGTCTTTTTGTTGAAAACTACAGTTAAGAGTAAGAAATTTTTCAAAATTAAATTTCTCATGAAATAAAGTAATAATTTTTGATCATCCTTTATCAACCTTTTAAGACGCTTCAATTGAACTCTACTTACTTTCAAATGAAAACTAGATATAGACTTTTTAAAATATTTATTAATTCACCCCTAGAAGTGTCTGTGTATGGTGAATAATTTGTTAAGAACATACGATATTGATATTTTTAATATTAGTCGGACTAAGCTACTCTCATACTTATGATACGTATACAATTGGCTGTTTTATGTACATTTTAATTGACATTTTTTTGTTTTCTTTCTTTGTTCTCTTTTTACATTGTATTTTGCATGTGTCTGGTTGTTTATACATTATTTTTAACTGCTAACATTTCTCAACTGTATACATGTAATTGGACTGTCCCTTTGTCTGTTTGTATGCAGTATAAATAAATAAATATCAAATTAATGCTCTTGGTACACTCACACCGTGTACCAAATTTGGTTCAAGTACCTGAGATATTGGTTTTTCTAAATTTGAACTCACTTTCAAGGCCTATAACTTCTCAGGGATGCGGCTTAATATAAAGGTAAGTTGTGTAAAATCACTATATTTTGGGTTTCCGTACATGTCCTCGCTCTGTGTCGGTTCTCATGCGAAACACCCTGTATATTACAAATTTCGTTTGAAATTTTTATATTATAAAAGTTCTCCATGTGTTTCTAGAAATCATTTCCTAAAAAATGGTATGAGTAACACGGTTCATTATTAATATATGACCACATTAATTTTCACCAGCCATCACTGCACGGAATTGTTTGACAAATTCAAAGGGTAATTAAAACTGATAAATTTACAACAATTTATTAATGACAGAGAACAGTACAATCTGCACTAATATTATAAAAAATAACTGTTCATTATATGTACAATATCCATAAAACATTGCCCATAATGAAATTTCAGAAGTATATAAATTTGCACTCACATAAAAACACCTGGCATACTTCTTATGTATAAGTAAATAAATGCTACAGTACGTGCTTTACTTTTTAATTGCCGGGAGTTGGAACATTTAATAATAGATTTTGTCCTCCTGGCAGATAGGAAACTTGTCTTGACCTGGACAGTTGATAAGCAATGTCTTCAGCAGCCTCAATTCTTCTAAGCTCTACCAACCCTTCGCCAGCATCACCAAAAGCTTTTGCTAATAAAATGGCAGCTTGTGCATCTCCTTCGGCAGATATAACTGTAGCTTTCTTGGTTTGTTCAGCCTTTTCTACTAAGAACCTAAAATTATAAAATTAGGGATTAGAGCCCAAATGAGAGATATCCTGTAATATAAAAATTGTATTTCATTTATAAAATTATAAAAACTAGTGCAGCTGGTGAAAATTGAAATTTGAAAAAGGAACTGTGGGGTCCATACCAGTTTTTATGGAATGATTAGGGTCACTGAGTCCATTGAATGTTACAACACACAAAAATTTCATTATTCTTAACCCTTTGACTGGAGCTAACCGTCAGTAGAGGCGTGCCACCTGTGCGACTATACATATACGTTTCCCACAACGTGGGAATATGTTATAGGTTATGGTTGTTGAAAAGTGTCAATAATAGTCGAAACTTATTTATTGGACAATTAATTCATGGTGTTGTTACACTTTGTAGCTAACAATTTTTAACATTTGCTTTGGCTGAGTGGATTGAAGTTGATAACAAACTAGATCAGAAAAATCAGCAGTATTCAATAAAAATTTGATGATTAAAATAGTATTTATTTAACCCTCTTAGCATAAAATAACACAAAACAATATTATTTCTTTGTAACAAAACAATCAACTAAAAATGCTTGACAGTATGATATCTACCGAAACATTAGTTTACAATTATTCTTAGAGGGCACGTCCAGCGCAATCACAATACGGTCATCAAATGCGGTTTACATAGGTTCCGTACGTTCAGATAACCTCTAACCCTACCAATGATATCCCCACTACATAACACATTTATATATGTTTACCGCAGTTAACAGCAGAATAGCAAACATATATGTCTGTCATTAGCAACAGTGGCACAATTTCTCAAATCGTATACCGTACTTTCGCGGGAAAACACTATATAGGAGGTGCGTCGGCCAAACTCGTGTGGCTTCAGCGGTGGGGATGTCGATCTCTGCGTGCGGCGCTGTTGGAAATTTGCTACAGCACTAGGCTTACACACAGCGCTCCCCACCCTTCCGAATTTACGAACTCGAACGAAGCTAATTCCTATGTAGCATTATACTGTGAATGTACGGTATGTCCGCCGGTAGCAGTCAAAGGGTTAAGGAGATTCGATAGATCTCTTGTGGGGCAGGCGGTACGAGAGGAAAGCCTATGCTTATATAAGGAGTTTCGTTGCAGTACCAACCTTACACAAACTAATTTGAAGAAGGTAAAATGATATATGCGAATGAAATTTGTACAACACATAATAGCTCACATAGATTTTTCGTGTTTAATGCACGGCAATTAACTTTTTATTTGAATAAAAGTATCTATTTATTCATTAAGAGCTTGTGAAACTGTGGGTGAAATCTGGCAACATTGCACATCAGTATTGCGTGGTGATAAAAGTTGGGTTAACTGTCATCTGTGCTTAGCGTGTATACCGTAAACAGAGAAAACTACATCAACGAGAAGCGACAGCAAGGCTTTCTGCGTTAACAGTTTTCGTATGCGCATGCGCGAATTGGGTTGTGTTGTTGTCAGTTGTCAATGGCTGTCAGAGCTGCCAAATATAAATAGAAGAAACGAGTAATAGTTTTTTTGGCGGTGGACAGTTGTGTTGTATAATGTTAATTGATAGTGGATTTATTTGTATTGTATTTCGTTTCCATCTACAATTAGAATCAACTTGAAATCAATAAAATCCATGGTTATTATTGTGCTTTTTGCGATTGTTCATCTAAAACTGGTGAAGGATTAATCCTTTTGAGATTACGTAAGGATTAGAAAGGTAATAATAATAATAATTATTATTATTTTAAGTACCTACCTATAAACTGTAAATCAGAAAAAAGTATTTTGATTTTTAAAATAATGTGGTATATTTTCTTGTAATATGGTATTGCATAAGTATAGAGAATATCTTTAGAATTTTTATTTTTGTTTGCAGTGCTCGAGTGTGGACAGAAACTTGCAATAAACTCGATTTATTGCCTAGGATTGTGGATGTATATAAGAATTATAGGCTTTGTGAACACCATTTTGAAACCAAATATATTGGTAAAGGGAATGTAAGAATAACCTTATTGCCAAACGGAATACCTATACAGTTTCCTCAAATAGAAATGATCAAGAAGAGCTAGAGGCAAAAATTGTGGAAGATTGTACCAAAGAAGTTATTGCATTGTCAGGTACCTATTTTTAAAAAACTATTTCAAATATTGCAGAAAAATATTATATCTGTTTAATAAAAATATTAGGTAAAACATCTTGTTCTATTTTTTTATATATTATACCTAATTTGTCTACATTTTACCACAGTTATTCCTTGTATTATATGACCAATGTTTGATACTGATGCAGTTCATTGAGTGTACATCTATTTAAAAGTGTAACTTCTCTCAGTGTAAACGATTGTGTTTCTGTCAAATCGGTCGACTTTGGCGTGACCACAAAACATCAAAGGAACCGCCGATTCTGTCGCTTCTCGTTGGTATAGTATTCTACAGCCCCTTGAAATCTGCTCCTAAGTCTTTTTTATATCTCAAAACCATGTTGTACGAGAATCACTAAATATGGTACACAAGGGTTTTATGACATGTGGAATCTCACAGTGCTACGCTTTTTGGCGAGAAACCCCCTTAAGACAATTATGTGTGGGCCCCTTTGTCTTTGGAACCAGAAAAATTTGGTTGCAAATTAGATTTTTTTTTTTAATTATTAGTTAACTAGAAAGCCATTGAATTTAGAAACTTTTTTGTCACTTGATATTTGTTTTGAAAACACAATGTTTTTGAGGAAAATGGTGAATCACGATATGCATTCGATTACATTTTGACATTTTTCTTGAAAACATTGCGTTTTATGAAACAAATATCAAGAGACAAAAAAGTTTCTAAATTTAATGGCTTTCTAGTGAATTTTTAAGAAATTTAAATATGCGAACAAATTTTTTTGGCTCCAAAGACAAGGGGCCCACGAAAAATTGTCTTAAGGAGGTTCCCCGCCAAAAAACATAGAACCATCAGATTCCACGTCATAAAACCCCTGTGTACCAAATTTAGTGATTCTCGTACAACAGGATTCTGAGATATAAAAAGATTATTCTTAGGGGCGGACGTCAGGGGGCTGTAACTCCGAAAGAGGGGGTCACTTGGCAAAAATTAAAAATACATGTCCCCTAAATTTGTCTGAAGAATCTGTGACCAAATTTTGTTGCATAAATTTCGGGACACCCCGTATTGCAGTAGATCACAAAAAAATTATTTAATATTAATTTATTGCAGCATATGTTTTCGACTGGAATAATTTTATAGTCTATAATTGAGCTAATCAAATACAGCGCCTCAGTCGAAGTGTTAAATACAGCATACAGCGTTGCCATATTTCCATTTGTTGGATCAGATTGTTCAAATTTGTCAAAACGTAGTCTATTCATTCCATTATCTCAATAACATTGTAAGTGCATATTTTTATTGTTTGAAAATGTTTAGTAATATTTAATTTTTTAATTACAATTTTATTTTCCCGATCCTAACCATTTTTAAGAGCAATATTCACGTTTGATGAAAGTTTTTTCCCAATTCCCAAAAGAACGGTGTATAAAAGAGCATAACTTTAATATCATGCTTCAAAAAAACTAAGTTGGCAATCGATCTGATATTTTTACACGAGGCTGTTTGCATATTTATTAAGAGATTTCAATTGGTTTGAAAACTTTCTTACCATTTTTTTGTTGGAATTGAACCTCCTTAAAGTTACAGATTATGAAGTTACAAAATTAAAAAATGTTGGAGTCAAATTAAAATATAAATAGGTATAACTATGTCTGAACAAAATTTAATTTTGTGAGTAATAAAAAAGCATTTGATTGTATCTATCAGTCGGTTATGAAAAAAATATATTGCACATAAATGAGTCCAGTGGAACCCAATTTTCAAAATTACAAATATTTATGGAGCTATAATTAAACAAACATTTTGAGAACAACTGTCGACACAAAAGGTTATTATTTTTGCATGAGCACCAACTAATTGAAGTTCACCAAAAACATGTGTCAAGAAAATTATTAAGAATAAGACCTCAATCTTTTAGTTTCATACTACAGGCTAAATCTAACTTTAATGCACTGTAACAGATTCTGTACATCTTCAAATTAATTAAAAGAAAATTTATATTCAGAGCAAAACTTTTCAGAATGCTTATCTACAAAAATAACACTTGAACTGATACCAGAATATACAAAATTATCTGCAGACCACTCCTGGTCAAGTTGAATTGTCACAAAGCAATTTAAAAAATTCTTCAAAGGGCAGAGACACCATTGCTCTTCTTACGCCAAAAGTACTAATCAAATTTTCAGGAAAAACTAAAACTATGTTGCAAATAAATAATCTCTGTCAATAACTTAGAAATACTAACTATTATTGATTTCAAGAAACGCAATTGCCAGACCAAGATTTAGATATCCTGAGGGAACAATCCGAGAAATAATCACCAACCCAGATACAATCATCCAGAATGTGCTTGAATACATACAAGGTGTGTTTTTTTAAGATGTCATTACTTGATTTTTCTTTTTCCTTATACTGTTCATTATACTCGTTATTTTAAAAATAGACAGGCTGATGGACTTCACTAATAGCCTTTTAAATAATATTTAGACAATATGTAACATAAAGAAGGAAAAAACTAAACTAGAAACAAATTGACGTCATTTCAACCCCACTTGCCCATAATAAATATTAATTTTCCAGATATTAGCCATCATACTAAATTTTTTTCCAGTCTTTCAAATATCTTCTGCATTTATAAATGTTTTTGTTTGTATTTCAACCATGTTCGGCGGTATCTAAAATGCAGAATTTGCATTTGATTTTGAGAAAAAAATCTAATTTTGAACCATTACTTTTTCTTAAAATCAGACAAATAAAAATATGTGTCTTCCACCATACATTTATATTATGATCTCCCATAATAAAACGAAATGTCACCCATCCACTTTCTTTTCAATGAAAATAATATACAAACCTAGCCTTTTCGGCTTCCTGTTGTGCAACTTGTTTCAATTCTACAGCTTGAGTGAACTCTCTTCCAAATGTTAAATGTGTAATAGAAATGTCATCTAAAATAACTCCAAACTGTGCAGCTCTTTCCGTCAAATCATCACTCACTTTTTGGGAAACTAAATCTCGCTGTGTGATCAATTCTCCAGCATCAAATTGAGCAACTACAGCTTTCAAAACTTCCGTTGTAATAGAGGGCAAAACACGTTCCTCATAGTCTTGACCCAAAATTGTGTAAATCTTTGGTAGTTGATCTGGTACAGGTCTGAATAAAATACGCAGTGTAATATTTACATTCTGAAGATCTAAAAATAAAATACCATAATTAGAAAATAAATAGGTCTACCATATCAAATAAACATTTATTTATTTATTTATATCCTATGAGTTATAAGCATTACAAAATAGAGACTAACTAGACTATAAACATTAAAATCTATTGTCTACATATAAGGTGAAACTAAAATATTAGGCCACTATTTAATAGTGGATTCTACAGGGTGACCAAAAATGAAATCTCGTATTCTTTGGTGAATTTTAAAGGGAGTCTTTCCTAAAAAGTTTTTATCTAGAACGCTTCGTTAAAAAGATACAAGGTGTTAAACTTTAAAAAATATTTGTAATTTTTTTAAATAATTTAAAAACTACTAAGTGAAATAATTTGAAATTGGGCACGTTTTTATGTAAACATTGTCCAAAATATGAGGGCTTTTCCTAAAATTTACATGCTCCAGTGACGGAGATACAGGGTATCGGTGGCATGTTTTTCTAAATAAAATAGTACGCCACTACTTTACGGTAATAACCATGATATTTATGGATTCGTTTTTCAATTTTCTACAAATTACTACACTCTTCATGTTTTTCGAAAAAACCCTGATTTCCAAGTAAAACTAACTGAAAACACTTTTACTTAAATAACATGACAAGCACTAATCATTCAGTTATTTATTCGAATAAAGAAATTAATAACATTATTCATCATTTTAATCATTTTATTTGAGTAAATGCTCAAAAATATCTCCATTTCCAGGAACACAGGTCTGACATCCTTTTAATAACGAAAATATAATTTGTTCGAAATTTATTGTTGCTTTAATCTGATGAAAAGCATTATTTATTCTTTCTTCTAACTGCTCAGAATGTGTATGTTGCTATCGCAGCCCACTATGTAATTTTAAAAAGCATTGTATTCGAATATGGAAGTGTGTTCTCAATTCGTTTTTTAAGTTTTACTCAACAATCAGGCTTTTTTCGAAAAACATAAGAGTAGTAATTTGTAAAAAATTGAAAGGCGTACTATTTTATTTAGAAAAATATGCCACCGACACCCTGTATCTTAATCATTAGAGTACGTAAATTTTAGAAAAAGCCCTCAAATTTTGGACAATGTTTACATAAAAACATGTGCCCAATTTCACATTATTTCACTTACTAGTTTTTAAATTATTTCAAAAAATTAAAAATATTTTTTGAAGTTTAACATGTGACTAACTTTCTGTGTAAGACCCGGATGTCCCACAAAAAGTCGACGTCCGGGTAACAGCAGTGGAGAGAAGTGTACACCATGGGTCTTGATCAGAAAAAAACACTTCTTCTAAGATATGTACTCCCATTTATTTAAATAAATAAATAAATAAATAAATTCACCACTGATAAATCGGTGATGGTCGGTACTAACATTCGGTGAAATTTTGGAAAATGGATAACTAAGCTTTCCGCGATTCGGCGTTCTACTCAGGTTGACGGCTACTCGGGAGAACAGGTGAGTGGGGAACTCCGAGAGGGACAGGGACCAAGCCTCGGAGTTTCAGGGAAACAGGGTTCCAAGAACAGGCGGGAAAATGGCCGACGCTCTGTTCCCGGACGGAAGGATAAGGAGAGCACTGAGAACAGGCGGGACCGGGACCAACGCTCTGTTCTCAGACGGAAGGATCAGGAGAGCGCTGAGAACAGGCGGGACAGGGACCGACGCTCTGTTCTCAGACGGAAAGATTTTTTTCAAAAAAAATTAATCTCATTAAGTCACATTCATTTCATACTGTCCTCATTCTGCAAATTATGGACAGTAGTTTCTTATTCAATTCATGTAATATAATTAAGCCATTAATTAAATATTAAAATAAAAACTGAAAGTAGCATGCAAAAAATATTTAATATGTTATATGTTTAATATGTTAAATATGTTTATTGCTGAGGTTATTTTTTCATTTGTGTAAATGCAATAATTCGGGTAGATGCCAAAAAATAACATCTAGACATAATACTAGCATACTCGTCTTATTTGTAGTACAAGAGTAGTTAGAGTACTGTCATATACAGGGAATATTGACACCCTATATATCATAAGGTGAAATTTTGCAACACTATTTGTAAGATATCAATTCAACTGTGTTAATTATATAATATAAAATAATTTTTCAAGAACTGTCAAGAAACTGTCATTGCACTTTTTAAAGAAATTAATGGAACCAAAGATTATATTAAAATGTTGTGCCTTACCTTTACTTCCAGTTACTACAGGTATATTTCTAGGTCTTGACCTTACATCAAATATTACAGGTTTCTGGACCCATGGAATAAAGAAGTGGGTTCCTTCACCAATAACTTGCTTTTTAATTCCAGCAAATCGGTCAAATATAACTGCTCTATGTCCACCATCCACTGTAATTTCAATTACATTTATTGTAATGGTCTTTTATCATCTACCAAATATACATATTGCCAATGGTCTCACATATAGCCATAAGTAATTAAAAGGCCTATCTTCACTGAAGTCTTTATTAGAATTAACCCGATACAAACATAAAGGTTATATTCACCGGGGCTAAATCGTGACTAATGTTTATACACCAGACATACTTTCTACACTATGGACATTCGCAGTACAAATTACTTTGAAACAAAAAAATGAAAAATGTAGCTAGTGAAGAGTGGAATTTTTCAAATAAAGGAGTAGACTGTCATTACTTTGTACAAAACATTGTAGGAGAAAATGTACGTATTATTATTATTATTATATTACAATATTATAACATGAAAAAATACATTTTTTTATATAGACCATGAATTTATTACTTGTTTTTAAGATACAGGGCGTCGATAAGTTATCTTAGAAAGAATTAAAAAATTTATTTTTTAGGGTCTGTAACTTTTTAAGAAAGCAAAATTGTACTAAAGTAACCTAATTCAAATCGATATATTTCGATTCTAAAAAGCTATCCTTGAAATATGGTTGGTTCATTCAGTTATAGACAATCTGCATATGTAAATGAAAACACATATCAGAAACAGATTATTTATAGTTAAAAAAGTTTTTGGGTAAATGTACCCTTTTGATTTAAGGAGGTTCGATAGATCTCTTGCAGGACAGGCGGTGCGGAAGGGAAGCCTATGCTTATACACGGGAGTTTCATTGGAGTACCAACTTTACATAAACTAATTTGAATATGCTACTTATGAATGAAATCTATCCAACACATATATTTTTCGTGTTTAATGCATGGCAATTAATTATTATTTGAACAAAAGTGTCTATTTATTCATTAAGAGCTTGTAAAACTATGGGTGAAATCTGGCAACATTGCACATCAGTATGGAATGGTGTGAAAGTTGGGTCAACTGTCAAAACTGGGCCAGCGCGTATACCATAAACATGAATGAACATCCAAGATACAAAGGAAAAGTAATGACTGAAAAGCAATAAAAATGCTTATGAAACAGAATGTGGATTGATGAGAAAAAAGTAAAATGTGCAATCCGAGAATGCATATGATAACTATCAAGAAGCTCAGTGTATGGTAGTGAGACATCGCCTTGTCAAATTCAAGATTATGACAGAACATCTATACTCTTCGTTTTGCAAAAGATCCTTTCAATTTTTGTTTCAAATTGCTATTATATTGCATTAGATCACGAAAAATGTATTCAATATTAATTATTACTACATGTGTTTTTGACCATAGACCACCTAGACTGGCTATAGGGCGATTATGATGAAGGCAGTTGGGAGCCCAGTCGGTAGCCCTGAGCCCAGCCAGCATCAGTTGTATCTGGAAACTTGAGCTGTATGTGCCGCTAATTAGTTATTTTTTCTTGGGCAAATGTATTGTAGAACATTGTATAAATAGAAGTGAACAAGTTGGTGAAGAGAGCCGAAAAGTTTCCTTCTCTAGATCAGTAAAATAAGCAATATATAAAACGTAAATTTGAGCCATTATATGCGCCATTTAACTTTATAATTTTGTTCGCCCATATAGTGCAATGGTAAACGTGAAATTATTATAAATAAATAAATTTTGAGGAGCTGAAAATTAATGTGATATTATTTTTTGCGTCGAAAAAATTACAAAAAACTAATTTCAAGTTCATGTTCAGTTCATGGAAAAGGGGGGGGGCTGGCAAAATTTGATTAAAAAAATCAGAGTTTTATGGTAAAATAAATAATTACCAAATGTTTATACTTGCTTCGATTTTTCAAATCTAATATTTCAATTTTTATTGATTTCCAAAGGGTATTGACATAAAGTACAGATATGTGAAAACTTTAAAAAAACAGGATTGGGTACCATCAAAATTTTCAGGATTATGTTCACGTATAATCACTTTTAAGAAATTTTTTTTATTTTCAACAAATATGTAGTTCGCAAATTAGCAAAAAAATGCAGTTCCCTCATTAAATCTACCAGAAATAATAAGTAATTATACTTTATATGTATATGCACAGTGTGTTCAAGTTTGATCTAGAACACTCCTGTAACATTTGCCTGGACTGTGCTATTTGAATGATATTTTTGTGCATGTAAGACTCTCCCAATACTTAGTGAACATTTTAATGCGCATCACATAATTTTATAAAAATTATTTTCACTAATCCTTTTTTATGAACATGAACAGTCCCAATCTTCAGATTCTTTTACGTCTCCTATCAGCCAACCTACCATGTCGCAGTCATCATATTCTGACCTAAGTAGTACCTACATCTTCAATGTCAACTTTGAATATCACGGATAATGAAAATAGTCCAGACGGTAGCTGTTTCAAAAAGCCATATTTGGGTGAATTGTATATCCACGGAGACTTTTGGCTTTTTAACTTTCAAATATCACTAGAAATGAAAATTTTTCTATGCACATAAAAAAAAACGTGGGCTTAACTTTTGGCGGCACAATATGTTAAAAAAATTGGAAAAATGTCATATTTTTCTTCCTATTTAATTATGTATCTTTTTAAGAGTTGATTTTAGGCGAAAATGGAAGAGGAAAAAAATGTTTGTAATTAAATTATTTACAATACATGACTGGTTACAAATCAAATGAATCATGATTATTATGATAAAAATCGAAAAAATCACAAAAATGGGGTTAAAAAACAATACTTTTTAGGGATTTTTTTTTGGTGTATTTAAATTTGGTGTAGAACCTTTATACTTGGCTCAAGAAAGCTTCATGTTATGTAGAATCATCACACCAATAATTTTGCAATCCAGATTTAAAAAAAAAAATTGCAAATTTTCAAAATTTTGCACAGCAAAAACCAAGGCCCTTTCGTCGAAGCGGCCGCGCTCTCTGCTTCCCCCACCACCACCACCACCACCCGTACGATTTTATTGAATTTCTCGCTTGCATAAATAACTTTAAACATGTTTTAAAGCAGGTTGCCAATGAAGAAAAGTATTGTAATCTTAGACCTGGTAAGTACTCGGAATACCAAAGATATTTTTCGAAAAATTAACCCGGATGTCCCAGTACATTTAGTGTAAATGATGGCTATAACTACGTAACTAATTGATCAATCGATCTGTTTTTTTTAAAGAAGCGTCTTTCCAAGAACTTTTAAAACCTGCTTTAAAAAATTTGATTTGATTGAATATTCACAAAGTTCTAATTGTTTATAAGTACAAAAATTCGACCAATGTTTAAACAAGCGCCAGAGCTCTCCTAATTGACGGATTCGAATTTTTCAAAAAAAGTTTGAAAGCCTGAGAGCCCTTCTATATGTGATTAAATTTTCAAGTATCTAAGGGCCTTGGTTTTTGCTGTGCAAAATTTTGAAAATTTGCAATTTTTTTTTCAAAATCTGGATTGCAAAATTATTATGCAAAATCTATCGAACCGATTTTGATGAAATTTGGTGTGATGATTCTACATAACATGAAGTTTTCTTGAGCCAAGTATAAAGGTCCTACACCCAATTTAAATACACCAAAAAAATTCCCTAAAAAGTATTGTTTTTTAACCCCGTTTTTGTGATTTTTTCGATTTTTACCATAATAATCATGATTCATTCGATTTGTAACCAGTCATGTTGTAAAAAATTTAATTACAAACATTTTTTTCCTCTTCCATTTTCGCCTAAAATCAACTCTTAAAAAGATACATAATTAAATAGGAAGAAAAATATGACATTTTTCCAATTTTTTTAATATATTGTGCCGTCAAAAGTTAAGCCCACGTTTTTTTTTATGCGCATAGAAAAATTTTCATTTCTAGTGATATTTGAAAGCTAAAAAACCAAAAATCTCCGTGGATATACGATTCACCCAAACCATTTTAGTGATGATATCCCAAGAAAAAAAAACTAAAATATGAAGTTAGGCGGCTGTCCTTCATTTCCAATAAACAAAAAAAAAGATAACCCGCAGAAAATAAATGTCGTTTAAAAATGAAAAATGGCAATTTAAGAAACTGAAAAAATAAAAATTTTTTTTAATAACTATAAAAACACCAACCTACACCCAAGCTACAGAAAAATAAAATTATGTATCATGTATTAAAAAACTTTTTGAATGTGAAAATATCAATTTGATAATTTCCTTAACAATTGTAATCATTTAATAGAACTTGTAAGGGCTGTATATGCAAAGTATATTGATGTGAGAAAAATCATGAAGTCAAAATATTTTGTTCAGTAAAATCTACGAAAAGACAAAACATTAGTTAATGGCAATAAATATATTTAAATTATTTTGTGTTTATTTAATATGAGCAAGACATTAAAATATATTATTTTCTGAATTCCAAACTTGAAAAATGAATATTTGTCATAAGTATAAAAATATTGCTTAATGCAGACATGATCACAGGATGCGCGATCAGATTACCTCACACACAGTCCACTTCCCCGCAATTTGCCATCACTGATACCCGTGGATTGGAATTAGATACAGCCAATCTAGGTGGTCTATGTTTTCGACTAGACTAATTTTATAGTCTATAATCGAGCTATTCAAATATAGCGCATCAGTCGAAGCGTTAAATACAGCGTACAGCATCCATATTTCCTTTCATTGGATGAGATGTTTATTCAAATTTGTCAAAACATTATCTGTTCATTCCATTATCTCAATAATTACATTGTAAGTATATTTTTATTGTTTTAAAATATTTAGTAATATTTAAATCTTTAATTACAATTTTATTTTCACGATGCTAACCATTTTTAAGAGCAATATTCATGTTTCATTAAAGTTTTTTCCCAACTCCCATAAGAGCTTCTGTATGAGCATAATTTTTAATATCGTTTCTCAAAAAAACTATATTGGCAATCGATCTGATATTTTTACACGAGGCAATTTGCATATTTATTAACAGATTTCAATGATTATCATTTTCATTTTTCAACCATTTTTTCGTTATCGAACCTCCTTAAGATCATATTTCAAAGTACTGCAAGTAAAATAGCATTATAATCAATGAAAAACTTATTTTTAATAGTCGATATTTTATAATACTACTTTGTAAAGCTTCAAAACTACAAAGGATAATTTTGCTATTATAAATTAAAGATAGAAACAGTTAAGAGGTTAAGATAATTCAGTTTGCTGTTATATGCAACGGTTGTACTCCCAGAGTGCTCAGAGGCACTCCTTAGATATTTATAAGCACTCCAGTGGATAGGAGTTTGATACGTTGAAGTGCTTTACTTTTCTTCCCTCTGACCCCTGAAATACCAGCCAATTTTTTGGTATTTAATGCTGGGACTTATGTAATTCAGACTACGATAGAAAATAATACTTTCATTTTTTATTTATGTATGCAATTTACATTATTTTGGTATCAAAATTGATAAAACAAATTGAAATTTAATTTTCAAAGTCAAAACGAGAGACTTGTATGTGGGCAAATATGCGGTACAGTGCAAAAAATACCTAAAGTAAAAAGAGGGCTATGCACCAAGAGCTTGATGTTTTGCACTAGGGAGCAATAGCGGTATTTAAAGGTTTGAAACCTGTTGGAAACAGGGATATATATTACAGATTAAAAGTGAATGAACTCTATCAGAAAATTCTCAATAAATACAGATTGGTTGTTACTTACCATTATACAAAGCAGAATTAATTACACCACCGACAAGAGCTACACCTAGACCAAATTGTCCAATCCGATTAAATACCTGAGCTGCGGACATTTCCACCTAAAAATTATGAAACAAAATGTAACAGCACGCAGCGGCAGGAATTTAGGTTAGATGTGGTCTCTTATAACCCATTTTAATTTCATGTGACAAAATATAATTACCTATATGAAATATGTAAATAAGTATTAGACACTCTATATTTCACAATAATTATTACAAATTTGACCACTAAAATATGATAGGTAAAATAAAATCCGGTTTCGAAAATTTTGACAACAGCCTTCAGGCCAAAGAACACGAACACACCACGAACAGTCTAGAGCTGGGTCGCTCATGAACGACTCGCACGAATGTGCCGGCACATAATCTTGTGCCGTGAACGAACGACTCGCAACGAAGGAGCTAATCGTTCATCGTTCATACCGGCACCTAATCTGTGACCGGCACTGAGCGAGCACTGAACATTGAACGAGCCGAGAGCCGAGCTCGATTGTTCCACTCCAGCTCCAGAGTCAGAGGTAAATACCACGACTCACGATTGGACTACATATGTGTGAATTCTCCATATAACGTTGACTGATTATCACGACAGAAATATAATTTAGGAATAAGTGAGCCGCAAATGTAAAAATAAATGTTTATTATTAGAATACTGTAGAATATTTTAATAGGACATATAATTGTTTAAAACTGCAATAAATTATTATCAAGATATTAAAAATAGAATAAAGTTTATTTCTCCTAGTCATAAATAAACGGAAAAATTATTAAATTAACAAAATCATCTCAAATGCAGTTATAGGTAATAGTTAAAAAATGTTTGCAAATTATGTAGATACCTATTACAAATTATAATTTAAAAATATGATTTGGGAGACTTTTTCACCTTGTAAACTACTTCATTTAGCAGTAACAATTTGCCCTGCTTTGGAAAAAATCCTCTCACACGGAACAGATGATGCTACGACATGTAATAAATAAGAGTTGTTAAATTATATAGAAAATAATAATAGAGAGAGAAATAGTTGTTTTTTTAGGTGGAGTTTTTCTAGTTCTAAAAAAAA